>NC_134570.1:108387121-108647121 GCF_050947875.1 Dermacentor variabilis
TGACAGCTCAGTTCAGGTCACTTGGGTGTCGTGATTTGCCGTGAGGGGATTCGAGAGGAGTAACTGAAGGGTTAAAACCTAACTCCCGACCTCTCATGGAGGTTCAGGGCGCAGGAAAGGTGCTCTGCACTTTCGGCTCTCTCGAGTTAAGGCTCCGGTCTCAGTGTAACCGAAGGGTCTTGACGTACGAACGGTGTTATGCACTATCGGCTATGTCGAGTTGATACGTAAGACTCACTGTAAATAGCTGTAGATGTAAATATTGTGTACATAAACTCTTCTCTCTAAGTGCAAACGTCCATGGCGTTCCATCTCTGATGAAAGTGGATAAACGACGACGACAGCAGCTGAAGAGAAGTTTCTCTACCAAGTAAGCTGATTACGCCAGCTCGGAGCACTCTGTGCTACGAGTAAAGGAAGTAGAAAATTCAGTTGTCCCTAGTTTACAGCGCGATTTCCTTGATTTTATCGCGACATCAATTAGTACTCGTGGCCGCACTCGTGCAGACTCGCACGCCGCCTGCTGTCCCGCTGTGAACGACGCGCACGCGGAGCCAGAGTGCGCGGTGGTATTTAGAGGGTCTCCAATGACGCGGAGTGCTCTTGGCTGAAACAAACAAACAAACAAACAAACAAACAAACAAACAAACAAACAAACAAACAAACAAACAAACAAAGAGATGTGGGCGCACTGGTGAACGCTGTGCTGAATCGGCTCCGTGGTGGAGCCGGGTGCAGCCATCCGCTGCATCATGCTAGCGTGAGCGCATACAGTGCAGGCGCGTACTGCATACAAGCACACTACAGTGCCCCTGCATGCCGAGCTGCTGCTGAGTGTACGCGCACTGGTCTGAGCCAGAACGGGCAGCAAACGTCAGGCTAAAACGTTACTAAATACTTCACTGGCCGACCAACGCCGGCGGTTCGCCGTCTGTAATGCGCACCATTTATCGAGGTGCGACGCCTGCTGTGCCACTATGGTGACGCTCCTCGGAACGTTGGCGCAGTGGGTAGCCGTGGCCGGGGCGCTGTATACCTCTCCGCAAAGCCGAAGTTGCCTTGCTTCGCTGCGTGGTGCCAACGCGTCGTATCCGCGTGCACATGTAAAACGCCGTCTGAGGATTTCAAGCGTCACGCGAAACCTAGCTAAAACGCGCTGCCAGAGGCTATAGCCTTTCGTCGGACGATACATGCTACGTTTCTTCTTTGCGAGTGTAGGTACAGGAATAAATTTAAAGGCTGTAGGGTAATCATAGCAGGATTAGAAGAAGCAGCGCAAGCTTTCCCCGCGACAGTTGTACTGGCAGCCATGGTTACAACATTCGCCTTTCTTATAAGTTTCATGAATGTATAAACACCTGCGCGCGTTCTTTTGGGATATTTTTCAATCTTCTTTAATGTTGAGTCAAGCTGTACAAAGCGAGAAATTGGCCGCAAGCAGTATTTTTCTCACAAGACAGTACTGCCCCGAATATTTAGCGTTCCAGAAAGAGACAGACACACGACGAAAACACATTAAAAGAAATTTATCTCGAGGAACGATTCTAACAAAGAAAAACGAACAACAAAGAAATCTCATATAATCCTATATGAGATTACTAAAATCCTATACGCACACTAAATATCTCTCAAAACTAGCTATATACATTAGAAGATAAACTATACCTCAGCTATATACTGTTCCTCAGTTCGACTAAACAAGTAGCAATTCGCCGCTAGAAATCGAACGTTCTGGCCGTCGCCAGTAGTGGCGGATGTCGGCCCGGCGTGCCGTAAGACTTCACAAAGGAGACATAATATGAACACTTACTTTCTGGCTCGACCAAAGGTACTCTTACCAAAAAAAGATGAAATATTTATCACCGAGAGAGGAAGGCCCACACAGAGTATTTAGGGGCTGCTGTAAGTATATAGGTGTTTCTTTCGGAATTATATTTTTGGCAATAGAGAAAGAAATGGTCCAGTAATTCTACGTCCCCACATGGGGCCCCAATGTTCGACGGTGCGAACCCACACCTACTCACGCACCGATTTAATAACGGTATTCGACATTGTAATAGGGTAATCGAAACTTCACATCGCCGACAGGGACACGATCGGACATTTCAGGGAACACTGAATGTCCGTCCGTAATCTGGAGCAGCAAGGAAGGGCTCATTTTTTCTACCCAGGACTCGTTGTCGTCTTCGGAGTCTTGTCACCGCAAGCAGAGTAAGGTTGGGTATAAAGAAACTTACTGGCCCACCACGCGCTGCCTTTGTCAAGCTGTCTGCAATCTCATTAAGGGCTAGTCCGCAATGTCCAGCTATCCGCAAAAGCCGAATTTCTTAAACATGAGGTGGATTGAAAAAGTGTAGCGAGCGGTGCATGCAGTAGTGAATTATTTGTGCTTTCAAGCGACATAAGAACTGACAGGCAGTCTGCGAGCATTATTACGCGTGACAAATTGGTCAGAACTTTGCATAGAGCCAAACATATGGCCATGAATTCGGCGACAAAAATTGGAGTGCAATCGGGCAGACAGATAGCAAAGCTCCATGAAAGTGTTTCAGAGCTAATGCCTGTCGCCGATTTCTGATCTTTCTGTGAGGCGTCCGTGTGCCCCACATTGTATGACGGGAAGAAGAGAAGAGAGAGAGAGGAAAGGGGAAAGGCAAGGAGGTTAACCAGAGAAAAAGATCCGGTTGGCTACCCTACACTGGGGAGAGAAAGGAGGGGGAGGTAAAGTGGTAACAAAGTAGAGATAAGGAAAGGAAGGAGCGTAGACACACAATCACAATCGGTCACTGGCACCGAATACTGTCATCGCACAGCACAGTGACACTTGCCGCACTATCAACATCTGTTCAGGCTACAGCCGCCTGTCCAATTCTGTCGCCCTCAAAAACCGCAACAGTGCCCTCGTCGCCCTCTGCTGCGATGGCTTGTGATGGCGGTATTTTAAAATAACTTCCTCTGTGAGAGGTCTTTGGTCAAAGCACGCTATCGCGGTTGCGAGTGATTGTCTCTGCAAATTATATCGAGGACAGCCACAAAGAAGGTGTTGAAAAGTCTCCTCGTTACCACAGTCCTCACACGTGGCGTCGTCGGCTCATCCAATTCGGTAAGCGAAAGACTTGGTGAAAGCCACCCCTAGCCATAGTCGACAAAGCAGGGTAGCTTCGCGACGGCAGAGTCCAGCTGGAATACAAAGGCGTAGAGGGTAGTCAAGATTCTGGAGTCGGTAGTCGTGAAAACTTCCAGCGTTCCACAAAGAGAACGTGATGTCACGGCTGATAATTCGAAGTTTTCGAGCGGCATCTGTCCTTGATAACGGTATCGGCTCCTCTTTGTCCCCTTGAAGAGCCGACCGAGCAGCGTTGTCAGCGTGTTCGTTCCCTATGACTCCGCAGTGACTTGGAAGCCACTGAAATGTCACGTGGTGTCCTTTCTCAGTTAAGGTATGAATGAGTTCTCTAATCTCAAATACCAGTTGTTCGTTTGGTCCGCGCCGCAGGGCCGATAGCAAAGATTGCAGTGCAGCCTTCGAGTCACTGAATATTGACCATCTTCGAGGTTGCTCTTGGCTGACGAGACGAAGTGCAGCGCGAAGGGCTGCAAGTTCCGCTGCCATCGGTGTCGTTGGGTGACATGTCTTGAAACTGATGGTGGTGGCTTTCGCTGGGAAGACCACGGCTCCAGAGGAACACTGGAGAGTTGCCGATCCATCAGTATAAATATGTACGTGTTCGGCGTACCTCTCGTGTAAAAGGAGCAGAGTTAGTTGTTTAAGAGCAGGTGATGACAGCTCAGACTTTTTCCTGATTCCTGGTACGGTGAGGTGCACTGCGGGTCGAGCCAAACACCATGGAGGAATCGATGGCTTAGTTGCGGGGGTGAAGCCTGACGGGAGGCAGGTGTAATACTCCGAAAGCGTAGTACAAAATGCTGCCTGCGGCCTTTCTGACGGTAGTGTTGCCAGATGGTGGGAACAGGCACGGGCAACGTGCCTAATGTGCACTCTCAACACTTCTACCGCAATGTGTGTTTGTATAGGTTGGTCCCGAGCAAGCGCAATAGTCGCTGCTATCGATGTGCATTTTGGCAAACCAAGACAAACCCTGAGAGCCCGAGCTTGAATAGCCTGTAGAGCACGAAGATTTGTCTGGCAGGTGTTGGTCAGTACGGGCAAACTGTATCTCAAGAAGCCCAGAAAAAGAGCCCTGTACAATTCCAACATTGCATGCACTGACATTCCCCAAGTCTTTCCTCCCAGAAACTTGAAAAGTTGGGAGATTGCTGTCAGACGCTTCTTCAAGTAGGTCACGTGCGGGCTCCATGAGAGATCTCTATCAATGATTATGCCAAGAAATTTGTGAGTCTTCTCATAAGAAATTATCTGGCCATTTATTGATATGGCGTAGGGTGTCATTGGTTTGCGAGTGAACGCCATCAGTGCACATTTGTCTGACGAGATTTCAAGACCTTGGTTGCGGAGGTATATAGCTATTAGAGTAGCAGCTTTTTGAAGTCTTGCACGTATCTGAGGACGTGTCACACCTGAGGTCCATATACATATGTCGTCGGCGTACATTGATATCTTGATCGCTGCTGGCAGATGATCAACGAGACCAATGAGTGTGAGGTTGAATAGGGTAGGGCTTAGTACACCGCCTTGAGGAACACCTCGGTACGTGTAGTGTAGTGCGGTTTTACCATCACCGGTACACACAAAGAACGATCTCATAAAAAGGTAATGAGAGATCCATTGGAAAACTCGACCACCTAGACCAACCATCTCAAGAGCATGGAGGATAGCCTCGTGAGATACGTTATCGTATGCCCCCTTGACATCCAAGAACAAAGCTGCACATAATCTTTTGCGTGACTTTTGAAGCTGGACGTACGTAGCGAGATCAACAACACTGTCTACTGAAGAGCGATCTCGACGAAAACCAGCCATGCAATTCGGTAACATGTTGTAGTGCTCCAGGTACCACTCCAAGCGGGCAAGGATCATCTTTTCCATTATCTTTCCCACACAGCTGGCCAGCGCTATTGGGCGGTATGAGGTGGGTTCAAGTGGGGACTTGCCTTGCTTCAGGAGAGGGACCAAGCGGCTTATCTTCCATTCTTCGGGAACCATGCCATCCTGCCAAGATAAGTTGTAGAGATGTAACAGTTCTCTCCGTGCGCCATCACTCAGGTTGTTCAAGGCGCGGTAGGATATTCCATCTGGTCCCGCGGATGAAGAACGCCTGCATAGAGCAAGAGCCGCATCTAGTTCCTCCATTATAAAAGGAAGATCCATGCGGCCGTCACGTGAAACAGGGATGCGACTGGGGGCTCGAAAGCCTGGACCGGTTGCTTGGCCAGCGATCCTTGCACAAAAGTCTTCTGCAACATCAGCCACTAGCCGCCCCTGGAAGAGCGCCAGCGCTTTGAATGGAAAGCGTTGTTCAGGGAGGGAACGCAGACCACGTATGGTTTTCCAGATGTGGGAAAGTGGCTTTCGGGGGTCTAGTGACTGGCAAAACCTTGTCCAACGTCGAGATGCCAATTTATCCATGCGACGTTGAAGTTTCTTTTGTAGTCGTCTGGCTGTCCTAAGGTCTGCGATGAATTTTGTACGCCGGGAACGCCGCTCCGCACGACGACGGAGTGCACGAAGTCGCTCCAACTCTATATCCAATTCCGTGTGCTTCGACGAAACCGTCACCGTGCGCGCGGCGTGTAGCATTGCAGACTTGATTGCTTCCTCTAATCCAGAGGACAAGCCCTCTCGACAAGCATCCTCCATGGTGGAAGTAAAAGTGGTCCAGTCAATTAATCGAATGGTGTTCCGTGGGGTGGGACTGGACATTCCTTTGATGACAAGGTATGTGGGAATATGATCACTCCCGTGTGTCTCGATATCCGAACACCATTTAACATATCTTGTGAAACTGCTGGAGACGAAAGCTAGGTCAAGACAGCTGCCATAATTCACGCCTCGTATAAACGTTGGGCTGCCGTCATTCAGGAGTGAAAGGCCGTGGTTACAGGCGAAGTTTGCAAGCCTTTGCCCTCTTGCATTTGTTCTTGCGCTTCCCCATGCTATATGGTGCGCATTAAAATCTCCGATGATGACATATGGGGCAGGGCACACAGACAAGATGTTCGCTAATCGTTTGGGATCAAAAATACTTGAAGGCGAGATATAAACGCCAACAAGTGTAAACATGAGTTTGCCCTTTTTAATTGTTAGGCAAACGTATTGATTTTTATCATGAGGCGGAATCGGCTGGCGAACATATGTCAGTTCTTGACGAAGAAAAACGATGACTTTGCTGCATGCATTAGTTGTTGCGGATATAACAGCTTCGTATCCCGATAATCTGACTGGTTTTGACACATTAAGCTCACATATGACAATGACTGGGAACAAATTAGTATATATATACTGACGAAAATCCGAAAGGCGTGATTTTAGTCCTCTTGCGTTCCATTGAATGATTGACGCTGCCTTGACTTCCTCTCGAAACGATGGGCGATGGCTGGCCATGTCTCTATTCGAGGCACTCAAGCACTGGGTTTAAGGCGTCCAGTACTTTCAGTGCATTTTGAGCAGACGTAGGTTCGACAGAATCACTCGAATGGCATCTATGAGGGGACGCAGCATTGAAAGGACTTGACGATCTGCTTTGGGCGTGGCATCGGCGGCAAGAGCAGGCTCCCGAGCGGGCTTGACAATCTGTAGTTCTGTGGGAGAGTGCTGGCTCGGAAGCGCAGGCCATTCTTCTTGAGTCAAATTCCTGTCAGGCGACTTCCTTGTGCTGTTCAGCCCCTTTTTGGCCTGATTGGAGAAAGTGGGTGCTACAATGGAAGCGGCCCTCTCCTTTCGCGGCTCAGCCTTTTTTGAGGCGGTTCGGTGACGCCGACGCCGGATCGTTGCAGCAGCCGCCTTGTGTGTCCAATTGTCCCGAACCATTTGCTTGAGAACAGCGACCTCTTTCTTGATGCGAGGGCAGTCCCTAGACGAGGCAGCATGGGAACCATTACAGTTGCCGCACTTTAGGACAGTAGCCCGGCACGTCTCCTCCGCGTGAGGTTCAGCACAACGGGGACATAGTATCGAGTTTGGGCAGACACCCTTGACATGTCCAAGCCTGAAGCACTGATGGCATTGAAGAGGCTTTTGTATGAAGGGCCGAACAGGGTGTCGGAAGTGACCGACTTTGACGTGTGTTGGTAAGCAATCTCCTTTGAAGATCAGTTTGACGCAGCGCGATGTTCCAAGGCGGCTCACACGCGTGATGACAACACCCTCACTTGCTGGTTTGACGAGGATAGGCAAGTCCGCGTTGGGAATGGCGACATCGATGTCATAAATGACACCTGCTGTGGATGCGTCATCCATCGGGATATATGAACGCACTTTGATGCGCCCTAGCACCGAGATTTGCTTCAGTTTTTCGAGCGCACTCCCGTTGGTAACATCGATTGCGAGGACATTTTTGCGTGCATTTATCCGAATATCCTTAATTTCATTCGGCACGACCCCTTCCAAGAAAACAGATAGTTCTTGCCTGTTTAGCAGTCGGAGGTTGTTTGAGGGCTCTTCGGGTACGAACACGATGGCGTGAGGCCAGCGTTCAGGCCCTGACTTCGACGTCGCCGTGCTCGCTTGCGTTGATGGGTTCGCGTTGACAGTCCTCCTTTTGGCCCTCTTTCTGCGGACAGTGATGAAGCTATCATCCGATGAGTCTTCATCCGACATCGAGTATAGCTCAGTGTCCTCGGTGTCACTGAGCACGCTTCCTCTCTTCCTCGTGAGGGACGGCCTTGATGACCGCTGGCCAGGAGGGCCTCTGGAAGGCTCCGCGTCCATGGCCACAAAACCGGGAGCCGAGGCACCAGGAAATTCCGAAGAATTCGTCGAAAACCAGAGAACACAGATAGAAGCGTTCTAAGAAGAAGGCACTTCGTCCTGTATGACGGGAAATTTCGCAGACACTCATTCAAGAGTCCGACAAGTGTCTGTTTGGCTGTGAATTTAGCATTTTTTGGAAAGACGTTATCAAACTTGCAAGTTATGCATGTTTTTATTAAAGTGACGCATTGAAGTGATCTTGGGTTGACGTTTATTTTTGCTGAAAGACTGCGTAAAGACTACCCGAGGAACCTTGTATCTTGGTCACATGGAATAAAAAAAAATATAGTGCCATTTGTGTTACATACACCGTGTAATTTGTCCAGCGAACATGTTCGTATGCTCTAAGAAAAGTTTTTACCGTTAGCAGTTGAAATCTAGACGCTATATCTGGTATGTTTACTTCTAGATACAGCACAAAGTTCGCAACATGCTTCTGGATGCCAAGACACTGAAGTAGAGCCCGTTTCTATACCATAAATTAAGATTGCAACATATAATTTGGAGAGCCAGATATCAACACACAACCAAATTCAAGAATGGGTATTACATAAGCGCGATAAATGTAAAGTAGAGTATCCCTACGCATACCAAACTTCCTTTTGCATTTTCTCGTCAACCGGTCAAGAGCGATTTCACTTTTTCTCACAACGTTTTTTATATGAGGACGCTAATCTAGGTCAGGGTCGTAAATGACTCCCAGGTACC
Organism: Dermacentor variabilis; assembly: GCF_050947875.1. Taxonomy (NCBI): domain Eukaryota; kingdom Metazoa; phylum Arthropoda; class Arachnida; order Ixodida; family Ixodidae; genus Dermacentor; species Dermacentor variabilis. The sequence goes on from NC_134570.1 coordinate 108,395,721, forward strand.
TCGTAGTGTCTACTTGCGGAATCAGTTGATTCTGATACACAAGGGACAAGTGAACCGATCGATGCGAAGGGAATACAAGAAGGGCACTTTTGTTAATGTTAAGGATCATGCGCAAATTACCCATCCAGAGCACAAGAATACTTAAGTACGCTTGCAACTTTGTATAAAGCATGTGAATATCTTTAGCGGAACCAAGGAGTGCAGTGTCATCCGCACACAGAAACAGCGTAAAATCCTGCGTGATTGTAATACCGTAATAATAATATTTCGGGTTTTACGTGCCAAAACCACTTTCTGATTATGAGGCACGCCGTAGTGGAGGACTCCGGAAATTTCGACCACCTGGGGTTCTTTAACGTGCACCTAAATCTAAGCACACGGGTGTTTTCGCATTTCGCCCCCATCGAAATGCGGGCGCCGTGGCCGGGATTCGATCCCGCGACCTCGTGCTCAGCAGCCCAACACCATAGCCACTGAGCAACCACGGCGGGTGATTGTAATACCGTGTAGCAGTATAAAACTATAGTGGCGGAATGCACTGAACCCTGAGGTACAACTCTTGTCTGGAAGAACCACTCAGAAAAATGCTTTCCATCTATGCAGAAAGATGTTCTTCCGTGCAAGAAATCCCTGATCCAAACAATGATATGCCATGGAGGGTTTAAGGCAGCAAGTTTATTCAGTAGAATGCTATACTCTACGATGTCATAAAGTTTTTGAAACACCTAGTGTTACAGGGCCCGACACTTCTAAGTTTCTCTTGGCTAACCGTATTTTGCTTTCAAAATGGAGATGCGCGGAGCAAATAGAACAACCACTGCGAAATCCAAACTGAACGGTGCTGAATGATTTAACTGTGGTAGGGTAGCTAGCTGAATTTTAGAAATGCGCTCTGATAGACGATTGTAAACAACTCTCTCGATGAATTGTACCATATTAGAAGTTACCGAGATTGGCCGAATATTGTCCAAATCACGCCCTCTTCCGGCGTTCTTTGGAAGCAAGGTAATTTTGGCAATCTTCCACTCGTTAGGTAGCCATATTTTCTCAAGGTAAATGTTCACAATATTTAGCAACTCTCCCGTAAAATTATGTGCCAAGAATTTGAGCATGCTATAGCAGATTTACCATCATAACCCGGAGCTGCCGATCTCATACAAATTACGACAGAGAAGTTCCGATGAGTTGGCCTCTTCAAAGTCATCGCACTGTGGCGTCATTCTGAACCCAACTGAGCACTGTGCCTGAAATTGCAACGCGAGATTACTTGCTATGCAATCAACATTAGTCTTAGATGCCACTGGAATTCAGCGGAATTCAAAATGTGGCTGATAGAAGATTTCTTGCCGTGTTCCATGAATCTGTGCAAGGCTTTCCTATTTTTTTGGTCAGATAAGGAAGAGTTTGCATTAGCGTTATAATCATCCTTAGTTTTCCCAGCTGTCCGCCTGAAGGACGCAGCATAAAATTAGCATTTAATCCAATTTGGGGGGCTCTGATTTCGAAGAGGGCTCTTAGTCAGTCAGACATTTTACAACCTGCTCCGCGCGCTCAGCGTTATCGGGCGAAGTTAATGATTTGAAAGCAGAGTGCACAATCTCTTTAAAATTTTGCCACAGTTTGCGTGGGGCACCCAGTATGAGGAATAACTGTCACGTGTTCTGACTCCAGCAGCATACGCAAAAATATGTATACAAAAAGAAAACAATCGTCAAGTTGAACATGTAAATCATCGAAAGTGCCGTGTTTCAAGTGGAAACAGATAGAAACCAAACAACATTTTGCGCCAGGAATATGTGCAGTTTTGTAACCCTAGACGTGGCGAGGTGGCAACTTCACTTTCTTGCAGAGCTATATAGACAACTTACTAGCACATTATAAGCCTTTCTTTTACAGCGAAGCTGTTGCGAGGAAGATTTAGTTATGGGCCAACTTCGAATTCCCTAACCAAATATTAGTAAGGCGGAGGAATGCAATTTTGAGGCAATCGTTGGACCAGTTTGAATGCAATTTGTTTCGCTTGTGCAATTTATTCCATGTGTGCATTCTGTTTCAGAAAGCTAAGTTCTAACGAATAGAAATTTTGATTTAGGCCCTGAGATGTTTGTAAAGATTTCCGAAAATTGGTAATTTAGAAATAACTGAAGTACTGAACTTATAAAATCGTAATTCTGCGTCAGAAACAGATATCCCATGCGGTTCTGTAAACTGCAATCGTAGAGCATATACACCGGACAAGTTTGATATATTAGTTTGCCCCTTACTTGAGATCGTTACAATGCTCCATGAGAGTTTTTACAAGAGTTTTACAAAACGAGGGCCTCGAATCCGGCAAGATTGATGCCTTCAGGTAGCATGTGTGGGCTTATTGACCAGCTGCCCTCACCCAAAAAAGGTCACGTGCTCGTGACGCCATGCGGCAGAACCCTTATGCTGTCCTTGGTGTCTTTGTTGGCTTCTTATGATATGATTAGTAAAAATCGGACCCCTCAGTTAATCCCTTTTCTTCTTACTCACAAACGAGTAGTATAATTTAGAGCAGCGCATCAACCTGGACCGCTTTAGATGTATTATTAGGTACATTCTATTGATTTTTGATATCGTGTTGTATTGCTGAGGTACGGAGTTCTAAACCTAATACCTTAGATTTTTTCTAAAATTTTGCAATATTCAACAGTAATTGTAAAAAAAATGATAGCGTAGTGTTGCGTTTCGCCTGCGACACGTGGTTTTGCCGGCGCGACTGCGGAGGGGCGGCAGACATTTTGGCCCGATCGTCGTCACCGCAACGCTCATCGGCAGGTGTTTCCAGGCGCGACTGCGGCGATGCGACCGCAACGGATCACCCTCGCATTCCAGTCATTGTGCCCGAAACAGGCGATGCCAAAGCAGGGATCATCCTCTCATTCCAGTCATTGTGCCCGAAACAGGCGATGCCAAAGCAGGGATCATCCTCTCATTCCAGTCATTGTGCCCGAAACAGGCGATGCCAAAGCAGGGATCATCCTCGCATTCCAGTCATTGTGCCCGAAACAGGCGATGCCAAAGCAGGGATCATCCTCTCATTACAGTCATTGTGCCCGAAACAGGCGATGCCAAAGCAGGGATCATCCTCGCATTCCAGTCATTGTGCCCGAAACAGGCGATGCCAAAGCAGGGATCATCCTCTCATTACAGTCATTGTGCCCGACCGGCAGCGCTACAACAGGGTGCTACGAGATCGTGCTCGACAGGGTGCTACGAGATCGTGCTCGACATGGTGCTACGGCAGCGCTTCGACAGTGTGCGTCACCATTAGCCCATTGTACATTCACGTGCTCGTCTTTTGAGGGGTTCCTTCTTGCCCTCAACTGCGAGAGTATAAAAACAGCTGCCCCCGGACGCCAAAAGGAGGGCTCCGATTTCTTCTGTTGAGTGAAGTGCTCTCCCGTCTCTCTACTTCGGTCAAACCTGACCGCCCACTCTTTGCGATGTTAAAATAAACAAGTTGTTTCGTTGTTACCAGTCGACTCTTGCTTTGCCGGGACCTTCGGATGCTTCCAGTTGTACCCCAGGCCGCCAGGCCAACGCTACCCTTGGGGCTTGCGACCCAGGTACAACCACGGGCGTCAGCGCCGAGTTCCCAACCGATCGTACCAGCGGTGCGATCCCAAACATCTGGTTGGCAGCGGTGAGATCGCCTCCGACTTCAAACAACTGTCTGCCTGCGGTGAGATCGCGACAACGGAGGCCAGCAGCGAAGAGATGCAGTTGACGGTATGCTGAGCAGCTCAACGACGATCCGGGAGCAGTGCAACGAGCCCTGTGTGACGACTGGTTGCCTGCAGCGGAACGACTGCGCGGAATTCCTGCCTGCGAGGTTTGGTGAGTGCGGGACTTTCTTCTTCTGAGCTTTGCCAGGCTTTTTGTTAGTGTCAGAAACAGAGCTGGTAATTGTGGTTGTCGTTGCTGCCGGGTTAGTTTGCGGCAAGACAATAGTAAGCAGTAGAGAAAGCAGCATTCAGAGCAGCCATGGATTTGAAGTCGTTGCGCAAACCGAAATTGTTGGAGCTTGCAAGAGAGTTGGGTCTGGATGTCTCAGACAAACTAAGAAAACCTGAACTGCTAAAGGCTATTCTTGAGTTAGAGGCTGAGGATGACGAGCTGTCGGAATGCCTTGAGTCTATTGAGGAGAGGTCAAAAAGACAGGAGCGGGAACTTAAAGAACAGAAAGAAAAAGAAGAGCGTGAACGTAAAGAACAGAAAGAGCGAGAGCAACAAGAGAAAAAAGAAGAGCGCGAACACGCTTTGGAAATGAAGCGTCTCGAGGTAGAGATGGAACGCGCTCGTAATGGAAGTCAGGCACACGGTGCAGGAGAACGAGTATTGTTCAAAATGACTGACCTGATGCGGCCGTTTAAGCTTGGAGAGGACATTGGTTTGTTCCTGGTTAACTTTGAGCGAACGTGCGAGAAGCAGGGGTTCTCTCGGGAAACGTGGCCACAGCGCTTGCTCACTTTGTTACCCGGCGAGGCGGCCGACGTAGTCGCTCGCTTGGATAGAGAGGAGGCAGAGGATTTCGACACAGTGAAATCGAGTCTTCTAAAAAAGTACCGGCTGTCTGCGGAGGCGTTCCGTCGGAAGTTTCGGGAAAATGAGAAAGGCAGAAGTGAGTCATATACAGAGTTTGCGTATAGGCTTATGTCAAACATGCAGGAGTGGCTCAAAGAAGAGAAAGCGTTCGGTGACCACGATAAAGTTCTGCAGTGTTTCGGGCTAGAACAGTTTTATAGTCGGTTACCTGAGAACGTGAGATACTGGGTCTTGGATAGGCCAGACGTTTGTACGGTGGCTAAAGCCGCTGAGCTAGCCGAGGAGTTTGTGACGCGTCGGGCTCGCGGAGCTAAGGATGGTCAAAAGGGTGAATTTGGCTCGAAGTTCGAGAGGCCGAAGTTCACACCCATGAGAGCAAAGGGGAACACGCGTAGTGCGGATGCGAGTGGAAGCAGTGCGACTGAACCTAAGGAGACGGCGGCAGCCGAAGCCGAACGCAGAAAGCGGTTCGAGATGAGGCGAGCGGGCGTTTGTTATACGTGCCAGAAGCCGGGTCACTTTTCGGCGCAGTGTCCGGAAACAACACCAAAAGTTGTGTTTTTTTCAATAGGCAGCACTGACGAGAACATGAAGCTTCTCGAGCCTTACATGCGAGACCTCCTCGTGAACGGGAAAGAGTGCCGAGTGCTTCGCGATTCCGCAGCTACGATGGATGTAGTTCACCCATCTTACGTAGAACCCCATATGTTCACGGGCGAGTGCGCATGGATCAAGCAAGCCGTGGAAGCTCATAGCGTGTGTCTGCCAGTAGCAAGGGTGCTTATTGAAGGACCTTTCGGAGCGCTTGAGACAGAGGCGGCAGTGTCATCTATGCTGCCACCCCAGTACCCGTACCTATTTTCAAACAGGTCCGATCACCTCCTGCGCGAGAAGGGGCTTTTGTTTGGTGAAGCTAGTGTTCAGGCCTTAACCAGATCGAAGGTTCGGGAGCTCGCTGCAAAGGCGGTAGTTGCGGGGCCGACGTTATCAAACAACGAAAAAGGGTCAGAGGCGCAGCAAGCTGATATTCCGAGCACGCCCGAACTGAATAAACTTGAGTCTGTAACGTTAAAGGCGCCAGATACTGGAGAGGAAATGCCCGACACGGGAAAGTTAGAAGAGCTATCTACTGATTTGCTCATCGCGCCTACGTCAGACGGACTTGATAGGTTGCTAAAAGTCAGCCGGTCGGCTTTGATAGCCGAGCAAAAAAAGGATGGCAGCCTGGAAAACGTGCGCTGCAATGTCAAAGAAGGTATCGCCAGGAAAACTGCGCGTTTTGTGGAAAGGGGTGGAGTCCTGTACCGGAAGTATCTAGACCGCAGAGGAGTGGAGTTCGATCAGCTGGTCGTGCCTCAATGCTATCGTCAGGATCTGTTGCGCTTGTCACACGGGGGTTCGTGGTCCGGACACCTAGGAGTTAAGAAAACTAAGGACCGTCTCTTGCAAGAGTACTATTGGCCAGGGTGTTTTCGGGACGCAGACCATTTCGTGAGGACATGTGACACTTGTCAGCGGGTGGGCAAACCAGGGGACAAATCAAGGGCGCCGTTGAAATTGGTACCTATCATTACGGAGCCTTTTAGACGGCTCGTTATTGATACTGTGGGACCTCTGCCGGTAACAGCCACGGGGTACAGACACATTTTGACTGTGATCTGCCCAGCGACAAAGTTCCCTGAAGCAGTGCCGCTTAAAGAACTCAGCTCAGTTGAGATAGTTAATGCACTACTGTCCATATTTGCGCGAGTTGGTTTCCCTGCGGAAATCCAATCAGATCAGGGCACAGTGTTTACTAGCGCTTTGACGACAACTTTTCTCGAAAGGTGTGGGGTAAAGCTGCTACACAGCCCAGTGCACCACCCACAGTCGAATTCCGTTGAGAAGCTCCACTCCGTCATGAAGCGCGTGTTGAGAGCCTTGTGTTTTGAACATCAAACTGACTGGGAGCTGTGTCTGCCTGGGGTGATGTTTGCATTAAGGACCGCGCCGCATGCGGCTACGGGGTTTTCGCCAGCTGAACTGGTGTACGGTCGCTCGCTTCGATCTCCGCTTCGCATGCTTCGAGAATCATGGGAAGGTAGGGGCGACGACCCAGTCGTGGTGGAGTACGTGCTTAAGCTCCTCGAACGCTTAAGAAGGGCACAGGAGTTGTCAGGTGAAGCAATGACAAAGGCCCAGCAGAGGGCCAAGGTTTATTATGATCGGACAGCCAGGGCCCGTCGTTTTGAGGTTGGCGATGAGGTCATGATATTGCGCACATCGCTAAACAACAAACTAGACGTGCAGTGGGAGGGCCCAGCACGAATTGTTCAGAAACTGTCGGACGTTAACTACGTGGTAAGTCTGCCAGGAAAGCGGAAAGCACAGCAAGTTTACCACTGTAATCTGCTCAAACCTTATAGACAAAGGGAAGCAGTGGTGTGCATGATGGTAAACGTTCCTGAAGAGCTTCCGGTCGAGCTTCCAGGACTAGGCTCAGTGACGAACAGGGAAGACACCGGTCAAGTCATTAGTGACCTTATCAGTAAAGCACCGCTGTCGCCCGAGCAGAAAACCGAACTACACCAGCTATTACAAGAGTTTCAAGGTCTGTTCTCTGAGAGGCCTGGTAGGACTTCTGTACTTACTCATGATATAGAACTTACCTCCACAGAGCCAGTACGATCCAAGGCGTATCGGGTGTCACCCCGCCAGAGCGATATTATGGAGGCTGAGGTAAAGAAAATGCTACAGCTCGGTGTTATTGAGGCAGGTGAGAGTGATTATACCTCCCCTTTGATTTTAGTTGAGGTACCGGGCAAGGAACCTCGTCCTTGCGTCGACTACCGCAGGCTTAATTCCATCACTAAGGATCAAATTTATCCGATCCCTAACATCGAGGAGCGCCTTGAGAAAGTTAGTAGCGCTCAGTTTATTTCCACCCTAGATCTTGTCAGGGGTTATTGGCAGGTTCCACTTACAGAAGAGGCTAGTAGGTATGCGGCGTTCATTTCACCAATGGGAACATTCCGTCCTAAAGTGTTGAGTTTTGGTTTGAAGAACGCGCCATACTGTTTTTCAAGTCTCATGGATAAAGTGTTGCGGGGACAGCAAGAATTCGCTTTACCGTATCTAGACGACGTAGCGATATTCTCCGCATCCTGGTCTGAGCATATGACACACTTGCGGGCAGTGCTAACCCGCCTGCGCGAAGCGGGCTTGACAGTAAAGGCTCCTAAGTGCCAGTTAGCACAGGCCGAGGTTGTCTACCTCGGTCACGTGATTGGTCAGGGTCGTCGCCGCCCCTCTGAAATAAAAGTGGCCGCTGTGCGAGACTTTCCGCAACCGCGCACCAAGACCGATATTCGGTCGTTCTTGGGTGTCGCCGGCTACTATCAGAGGTACATCCCTAGGTACTCTGATATCGCGGCTCCCCTGACGGATGCTCTAAGAAAAACAGAGCCTCAAACAGTCGTCTGGGACGAGACAAAGGAAAGAGCTTTTAGCGCCCTAAAGAGTGCCCTAACAAGCCAGCCTGTGCTACGATCGCCAGACTATACAAAAGGGTTCATTGTTCAGTGCGATGCTAGTGAGCGAGGCATGGGCGTTGTACTGTGCCAACGGGAAAATGGAGAAGTAGAACACCCCGTCCTGTATGCTAGTCGTAAGCTGTCCAGTCGTGAGCAGGCGTATAGCGCCACCGAGAAAGAGTGTGCGTGTCTCGTGTGGGCCGTTCAGAAATTGTCATGCTATCTAGCCGGCTCGAGGTTTATCATTGAGACGGATCACTGCCCTCTCCAATGGCTGCAGACCATCTCTCCCAAAAATGGCCGCCTCCTGCGCTGGAGCCTCGCTTTACAACAATATTCCTTTGAGGTGCGTTACAAAAAGGGGAGTCTCAACGGTAACGCCGATGGCTTAAGTCGAAGCCCCTAACGTAGGAATCAGCCTCAAAATTGTTTGTTACTGATGTTTTTCTTCCTGAGGCAGGATTTTTTTTAACATATTGCTTTTGTTTAGTGTTTCAAAGTGATGATATGCTTTCTAGTGCAATTTTTCAATTTGTGGACGCGTTCTGAGTGATGCTAGACTACTGTAAGGAACTAGGCAGTGGTATAAAAAGGGGAAAGAGCCTGGCAGGGCTTAGTGAGGGTTGTGCCGTGCTTGCTGACTGAGCGGTTGAGTTTCAGCGTAGTTCTAACGCTTGCCGGGAAGGAGAACAAAAATGTGAACTCTCCCGAAGTCACTTTGCAGTGTCCCGTGCGAACCTGAACGAGAGAACGAGGCCTTCTCTGTGCGCTGCGCTCAAGAAACGTCGAGGGACGCCCGACTTCGGTTATGAGCATCATCGAGCGACATCCCTCCGGCCAGCGGATGCAGTCCCCTGTCCATCGGGATCTCCTTCCCCCGGCGGGGCTGTCTGTTGCGTTTCGCCTGCGACACGTGGTTTTGCCGGCGCGACTGCGGAGGGGCGGCAGACATTTTGGCCCGATCGTCGTCACCGCAACGCTCATCGGCAGGTGTTTCCAGGCGCGACTGCGGCGATGCGACCGCAACGGATCACCCTCGCATTCCAGTCATTGTGCCCGAAACAGGCGATGCCAAAGCAGGGATCATCCTCTCATTCCAGTCATTGTGCCCGAAACAGGCGATGCCAAAGCAGGGATCATCCTCTCATTCCAGTCATTGTGCCCGAAACAGGCGATGCCAAAGCAGGGATCATCCTCGCATTCCAGTCATTGTGCCCGAAACAGGCGATGCCAAAGCAGGGATCATCCTCTCATTACAGTCATTGTGCCCGACCGGCAGCGCTACAACAGGGTGCTACGAGATCGTGCTCGACAGGGTGCTACGAGATCGTGCTCGACATGGTGCTACGGCAGCGCTTCGACAGTGTGCGTCACCATTAGCCCATTGTACATTCACGTGCTCGTCTTTTGAGGGGTTCCTTCTTGCCCTCAACTGCGAGAGTATAAAAACAGCTGCCCCCGGACGCCAAAAGGAGGGCTCCGATTTCTTCTGTTGAGTGAAGTGCTCTCCCGTCTCTCTACTTCGGTCAAACCTGACCGCCCACTCTTTGCGATGTTAAAATAAACAAGTTGTTTCGTTGTTACCAGTCGACTCTTGCTTTGCCGGGACCTTCGGATGCTTCCAGTTGTACCCCAGGCCGCCAGGCCAACGCTACCCTTGGGGCTTGCGACCCAGGTACAACCACGGGCGTCAGCGCCGAGTTCCCAACAGATCGTACCAGCGGTGCGATCCAAACAGTAGATAAAAATAATTTGCTGCATATAGTCACTCAATGTCAACTGTTTCTTTTATATGCAGCAAACCTAATCGACATCGGCGTATTTGCCGAGAAAAACGATTTCTCCGTCCCAATCTGTTTACATAGGAGCGACCAAGATGAAGAGGAATCTTTAGTTCGGAGACTGCTATCTAAATACATGCGCCCTACCTGCCAGGAACCAGAAAACATTGATCACTTTCTAATAGCATGTCGTTGACTTAGATATCAGAGGAAGGAGTTAGAATTTTCATTCCGAAAATTGGGTATTTCTTTAACAATCAAAATAATCTCTCCTTCGGGCGCGGAGGAAAGAAAAAACTGAGAGGCCCTGCCACCTCTGCGCGCTAGGAGAAAAGTATGGAGGAAGTGACGTGGTAGTTTCCGATTTTATTTTGCTTTTTTTTAATTTCTTTTGCTGTAGCGGCCATGTTCTCGGGCCGCAATGACGGCTTTGTTATGGTTGTGTGCTCTCACACGTGCTGCTCCGTGGCAAAGGCGTCGTGTGGGCAGGTTTGAGTTAGTCTCCGTGTTTTGTTGCGCTGCGTTATCTGGACCGTGCTCTCCCGAATGTCTCTGTGGGCAGGTGAGACAGGAGGAACCAAAACTTGTGAAATGAACGCGCATGCAACGCTGTACGCAACGAACCGTGCCACGGCAATGGCAACGGACGAAGGAATATGCGCGGCAAATTTTGCCCTCTGCGGCGGAATCATGCTAACGTGCCATCGCAGGTCGAAACCGATGCGTTTCGGAATCTGTGCAATGAACGCCCTGCAGGTCAGCGATTCCTGTTTTTGACAGCGCATATGGTGCATTTGCGGCACGTAGAACGTAGCTTATTCAATAGTGCACAATCCTGGTTTTAGAGCTTCGTGCTCAGTAACAACTTGCTTTTGCGCATATTAAAACACACGTTGCTCAACTGTTGCTTGTTTCTCGCAGTACTCGCGGCTGCACGAGCTATTTTAGGCAGAGCGCGCTCGAGGGTCATACACACCTGCACAGGTGTACGACAATACACGTGCCGATAGAGCTTTACGCAGTAGATGTGCATCTTGTTGCCCTCCACATCGACATTTTGCCAAGCTGCACGCCTGCTTAGCCACGTGTAGTGCTTCATGACCTGGATTGGCACGTCGATATGTACAGTAGCGCAAAAAGCGCTGCATTCAGGCAACGGCGCACAATACAGGGACGCACACGGGTCAAATATTATTTTTTTTCTTCTGTGAAACTAAATAAAATGAGTACTGCAAACGAGCACGACGATTCTCCAAGCCACAGCGAGAATACATGTTTGTACTCATAGACTCCAGACGGATCGCAAATGGGTCGGTGTCTCGTACGTGTCTCCAGTGCGTTCATGCAGTGCAGTGAGAATGCGCACATTTTTTTTTTTCGTATCGCCAGACGTCTAGCTCGCAAGTCTGTCCGAGAGCCCCAGGAAGTCCAAGCAGAGAAAAGCAAGTAGAAGGCAGCGATAAAGGTGACCTTTCTTTTTAAAAACTCGCAAGAACTGGGCAGCGGCCGGTACCTGCGTTTGACGAGAACAGTTCAGTTGTCTGGGCTAATAAAGCATGTTTATTTTCATAAAAGCCGGTAAAAGCAGCGGATCCGACCTCACGGCACAATCTGCGAAGTATGAACTTCTTGCAGCATGACTTTGACAACGGGTGAGACATCGCGATTACATCCTTTAGTTTATAATTGCTGGTGTAAGGATTGGGGGGCTCAATCCCATCGCTCGTAATCAGTTGTCAAGATTGGAGTCGGGAAGGAATTAGATGGTAGCTGGCCCATGCCGTCGTCCAACTTATCCGCGCTGAGGACGTTGTTGAAGGGAAGGACTGCTACTAATCGAGAACGAGGAATATGGGTTTATTTACAGTATCTACATAAGGACGTTGCAGTTCATCAGTCTAGCATGACTGCGAGAGAAAGTGCACTGAGCAGCCATACAACAGCGGTTTATAAACACTTGGTCCTCCCTCAATCCCAAGGTGAGGGAAACGTTGGACCGGTCATCGTAAACGAGTCGCCTAGGCACCGTAGGCGAGACGACCAGGCACCGTAGGTGAGACGACCAGGTACCGTAGGCGGTAGGGCTTACACACACACATTTCCGCACAGGTTCATGGTCCCCAACCGAGGTCTTCGCAGAACTCGGGGCTTATGTCAATAAAGGCGCATTTTATTCCCCGAGCTGACCCCCGCAGCGCGCCCGCCGGTTGCCCATTGGCTTGCGTATTGAACGGCGCGAGGGAAGGGACCTCGAACTACGTTCCCTCGGGGACTCCCTCGTTCACAGCAGACCAGGTTGGCGGTGGCGGGTTCAGGCACAAAGCCTGCTTCGTCGCACTCATCTTGGCTCCAGCGACGGAGAGTCGAGGACGCGCGTACACACTGTCGACTTTTAGTGACGCCGTGGCTAGAGGTTTGCGGTGGCGTTCCAGGAAAAGTTGACGCTCGCTGTCGCAACTGGCTGGCAAAACTTGCACGTCAGCGGGCCGTTCTTAACACTGCGGACCGCGCGCGTCCTAGCAGCCCGGTTGCGCGCAGCGCGGCGTGGTTTCGCGAGAAATGCAAACAAGGGAGGAGAGCTGGCCCGACATGATGGCGGAGCAACGCCAACTTCCGGCCCCACGTAGCTTCACAAAGTGTGACGTCAGGGCCCCTCCTCAGTTTTTTTCCTACCTCCATGCCTTCGGGGCTTCTTCATTAGGCTTTAGCCACAGGAACGTCTGCGTGGTCATTTGCGACTATCTCTGTGACACAAGAAGGCTACCATGTTAATTCTCGAAATCACTAATTGGATAGATTATTTAATCGATGATTGTGTGTTCGAAATTATTCTAATACCACCCAAAAAACACAAAATTTGCTGTTTATAGATCATCAGAAATATTTTTTATTTCTATATATTTGCCACATAAATCTATTTCTTAATCAACATGAACGTTACACTTGGCCCTGATTTACTTTTCCGTTAAGGTTTTCCTCTCTATCCTTCTCTTTAACCTTTAACCGCCGGCTTCTTGGCCGATCCCTCGTAGCGGGTAAGCGCCACAAGTGAGGAGCAAGCGAGCAAACATGGAAAGAAGAAATCGTTTTTCTCAACAACCACTGCACCAAGTTTGATGAAGGTTTCAAGCGGGCCAGTCATGAACGGGTAACGGCTTACAGTATATGATTTAAGTAGACACTACTGAAATTACTACTGCACTGCTAAAAAAAAAACAGCTTCGCTGGAAATTGGGTTGTGATTCATGAAGATCGCACAAGTCCTTTGTCTTTCTTCTGTTTAAGCTGTCGTTTTCACGTCTCGAACCAATTATTCGCAAATCGGAGAAATAACACATTTTCTTTTAAATAAAAGATTTAACGTTTTTCTGTGAAGCCTGTAAATTGCTTGCCTGTGGGCTTACGAGTTGTCGCCACTTTTGTTTAATCTTGTTAACTAGTTATGTCTAAGTAGAATTTGCATACCTTCTATAAACAAAAGCAACAATCTGTAATAATGCAGAATGGTCCACAAAGAGGAATCTGTATAAAGTATGTAGACGGTCTAAGTTTTGTGGAATGAGATAGCAACTGTATTTCTACCCGTGGGCACAAGGGACGTATAGCGTAAAACTATTCATATCTCATAGCGCAGGACAGGGGTAATTGGAGATCGCAGGGAGAGGCCTTCGTCCTGCAGTGGACATAAATAGGACGATGATGATGATGATGATGATGATTCTAATCTCATGGCGTCAAATTTAGGTAACCACCCATAGCAAACAGGGGGCGATGACCCGCAGCGTTGTTTGAAAAGCCCAGATAAATGTTCTCCTTTTTTTATAGGAGGTCACTTCTGTTTGTTTTCAAAGCGAAAAGCATCGCCTACCTTGACGTGATTTGGTAATGTAATTGGATGAAAACAAGCGAGGAGATCGAAGAAGAGGAGAGGGTTTCGGTGGCGCCGAGCTAGAGCAGTGAAAGTAGATAATCGGGTGAGGGAAGTGCTGCCGGCGTCTGCGATTGGTCCGCTTCCGCTTGCTTAGTTTGTGGCAAGTCGTCGAAAATCTCGAGAGCGTTCAACGGGGAGCTAAAAATGTCGTTAAAACGGGTCCTCAGCAAAGTAGAGTTGACAGAGCGATGTCGGATACGTGTCGAGATGACTCTGAGTGGCTTCTTGTAGCCAGTGCCAGAGCGATCGGCGCGCAGCCAATTTTTTTTTATTCCTTTCGGAATAGGGCAGTCATCGGCTATTCCGAAAAAAAGAAAGAATTCAGTTTTGTTCGGAATATTAATGTACATTTGGTGCGTACAGGTCACCTTGATGTGGTGAGCTTTCACGGTTTTTTGACGTCGTGTGACGGACAGGCGAAGTGGGCGCATTTCGAAAAATTTTGACCCATAGAGGAGGGCTGATGGCGAAAAAGGTGCTTAATCGGAAATTACTGTTGCTTTTGTGCGGCCTAATAGTGCATAATCAATGTGTGCATGTCACATCAGATGGGCAATTCGCGTAATTTTCGTGACTCCGTGTGACAGACAGGCGAAGTACGCGTTCTCTGGAAACTTTTGACCAATAGTGGAGCGCGCAGAACTAGAGCAGAAGCAGATTGAAATACCTCTACGTTATAGCCTTCCAAGTGCATTAACCCTAGTAGCCAAGGGACTGAAGTTGCAATTTGCTGTCATGTAATAGACGAAATCTGCAGTACGCGTAAACAAATAACGGTGAGGTCAAAGCAAAGGTTTCGACCAACTGTTTCAATACAAACCAGCGCGGTTTGATTTATTTATTTGCGGTCAAACATGTACACCAAGGCCCTGATCAGCTCCGATGAACAATGAGTGCTCAAAAGAATTGCTACGAATGGTCTGCAGTATCGATCATTTTTTCAGCATATGCGAAGAAGCTGCCGACATTAGAAATGTCCTTGTTTATCCATATATAGCACCCTCCCTATTGTCACCACTTTCTGCTAAGCGCTGTCCTTCAAGCTAGCTATGGCAGGCTTGTTTACTGTAGTGGGGCTTTGTATTGTTGTTGAAAAAAAATTCAACGACCACTTAGTTGTCCCTACGTGGATGAATGCGAGAGCATTGCGACTACCGCGCGATGAAATTCCATCAACAACCTGACAATTTCTGCACAACGCAAGATCGTGGGTTCGGCTCCCACCAAACGTCGAGGGTGCAACTCATAATTAAGGTCATGAGTTCTAGTGCATTAATTAACCATATATTAATTAGTTGTACCTAATTTAATTTCACTTTAATTAACACCAAAGGTCGTGGGTTTGATTCTCAACAATTGTCTTGGGTTCGAGTGCCCTTATTCTGCCTTAATTGACGTCATCAACTACATCGATTGGTTCACGTGACTTTTTGGACTATCGTCGTTACTCCAACGCTGACAACGCAGAATTTTGCGCCCCATGAGCTATATAATGCTTTCGCGTTAATGAAGCATTATCATTGGCAAGAAAAGAAAAAAAAGCTATGGGGTTTTACGTGCCAAAATCACGATCTGATTATGACGCACGCCGTAGTGGGGACTCCAGAATAATTTTGACCACCTGGCATTCTTTAATGTGCACCTAAATCTAATTACACGGGTGATTTCGCATTTCGCCCCCATAGAAATGCGGCCGTCGTTGGCGGGATTCGATCCCGCGACCTCGTATTTAGCAGCCCAACACCACAGCCACTAAGCTACCGCGGCGGGTCGTATCAAGAAAATGGTCCCCTTGGTACAGATGGGACGTGACTGCGTGGTTCACAGAACATGTCGCGCAGGAGCCGTTATGAAGCAGTCAACTTTTGCAGCACCGTCATTGATGAAGAAGCGACAAGTTTTATTAAAGTGAATGCGCAAGTTTTCTATCGAACAACCAGAAGCCTGTTTCCTGCATACTCGGAGGACAGCTGCTCCCTCTCCGCTTGTCGCGGTGGTGGAGACACATGAGAAGGAGACAAATTCCTTCACTATAGACCAGTCAACCGTCGCAGACGCAACGACTTTTATTAAGCGCTACGCGTGCAACGTTTTACAGCGAGCTTAGGTTTCGTTGCCTACGGCCCACCACGGTTTATCGCCTGCCAGTCGATAGCTCACTATCTCGCCACGTTATTTGCGCGTACGTAATACGGAGCATATTAGCAGCGTACGCGGCTGGAAGCTTCGACGACTTGGTAGTGGTTCGTGACGGTGCTTTGTGCAACGCATGACTGGCTTTAGGAAAAGTACGGAGGAGCATACTTGCACTTATGCGCTTATAATACGCAGTATATTAGGCTGGGCGATGAAATGAGAAAATTTGCAGGCGCAAGTTGGAATCGGCTAGCGCAAGACAGCGGTAATTGAAGATCGTTGCAGGAGAGGCCTTCGTGCTGAAGTGGACATAAAAAAAAAAGGCTCATGATGATAAATATGACGATGTAATCACGGGTAAACAGCACACGCAATGCATGTTGACTGACAAAGTAGTGAAAGTAAGCGAACCTCGGTACTGCGTAGCCAAACAATACATCGTAGCTTCGTGCGATGACATGCCACATAACAATGTGTCGAAGCTTGTATAGCGTCGCCACACCAGAAGTGTTGAAGAACCAACACGGAAACCGAGGACGTCCCAGAGCGAACCGAAAGTGCAACTATCCCTTTTTTCCCCCCTCGTTTATCATAAGAAAGTGTTGCGCAGCCCTGGAGTCCCTCCTGGATTTTGCCAGGGAATGTGGCCTATTTACATCGGTTAATTAGATCCTGTTCCTTGCAATGCGGCTTCCAGACCCGACGCACTTTCCATCATTTCCGATCCCTCGTATAAGGCCGGAGAGCCAATCCATAAATAAAACATTTATTCAATCAATCGATTAAAAACACGCGCGCGCTATTCCTCCCTGTCTTTCTCAGTACTATATATAAACTCGTAGGTATATCTGACGTGCGCAGACCTCTTAATGGAACAGCGGACAATATTGAACGGCTCATTTTATTCCTATAGTTAGTAGGCTACCCCATTGTTAATAACTGCGCATGTCCCATATTGGACGATCCGGCTTCTGCAGCGCGGGATATAGACTAAGTGAAGTGTCAACGTGAGCGCACACGTGTTCTACGTTATAAAACAGTAAGTCACAGCATAAAGCCTGTACGTATAACGTCGGTTCATAGGCATATCTAAAGCGCACATAGCTCTCAATAGCACAGGGCACAATTTTCAACGGCTTGTTTGATTATCTTGTATTATATTTGGCCTTTCCCAGTCCCTGACCGCTGGGTAGGCGCCAGTGGTTATGTGCTCATTCGCGGACAATCCGCCAGAATGGGTACGCACCCCTGTGACACAAAGGGTATAGAAGAAGCGTTCGGTGTATTTGCATATGTGCCGCACCTCTCTCTGCGTACACCTCCCATCGCCATTCGTCCCTTAGCAAGTAAGCGAGAGAGAGAGAGAGAGAGAGAGAGAGAGAGAGAGAGAGCAAAGAGAGGAAAGGCAGGGAGGTCAACCAGATGAGCGTCCAGTTTGCTACCCTACAGTGCGGGCAAGGGAAAGAGGGAATAGAAAGCATTATACACAGCGTTCACCATGTGACATCACTGCGTCGACGTCTCAGAGTGCACATTAGCATGAACTGCTGTCCATTTCAGCATTTTGGCATAGCTTGGGAACGGTGTAGTGCGTAAGAATAAACATTACAGGACATTAAAGTTGCGACCTATAGGGCGCGATATCGTAACCGTTGATAACCCTTGATATAAATTACTCAGTGACGCGGCCTATCACACTTAAAAGACATCAAAATGCTTATTTAAATAACTACCATAGTTACCCTAACTAACCTTTTTATTTAATTATTTTACAGCACATATCTAAATGTACGAATTATAGTCGGCGAATTCGCTAGGCATATTCACTTGCAGCGAATTCTCATGATTGCACAAGTTTCGAGGTATTAATTTTCAAAGCGCCCGATGAAACGCATTGGTGGTCCAGTTACTTTCGTGCTTCAATGCATAAAACAGCGTTTTCATAAAAGAAGTATCTGGAAGGCCAATGTATTTCGTCGGACACGTTGAAAACTAGCGTCTCCAAACTGGTGCAGTCTCGAGAATTCTATCCAAGTGGATACGCCTCGCGAACTCAGCAGCTATAATTCGTAGATTTAAACGTGCACCGTAATATAATTGAATAAAAATTAGTTAGGGTAACTATGTTACTTACTTAATTAAACATTTTGATTTCTTGTAGATGTTATGGCCGCCTCGTCGAGTAATGTAGATCAAGGGTTAGAATTGTGCTATCTGCCAAAGGCAACGTAAAAAAAAAAATTCTGGACTTTCTAAAAAAGAAAACACCCGGTATGTACATATCTTGCAACTACTGCGTGACATCTACGTATCAATAAGGCGAACAGTTCTTTCACACCCCGCATCAAGAACCAAACTTTCTTTTTCTTCAGACATGTCGAGGTCGGCGTGGCGGAAGAGGCGAGCCGTCTCCTCCGTGACCTTCTCATTCGGTAGTTGCACCCTGGTTTCTAAGAGGACTTCGGCCCTGTCCTTTCGCACGACGCTCGAGAAGGTCTTCACGAAAGTCTTCACGAAACAGGCCAGAGTGGCGTCGCCCGAAGAAAAATAGACATGACGCAGCTTGTCGTTGCCGCTCCCACTGTTGAACGTCGCGGTCCTCCCGCCGTGGTCCTCTCCAGCTTTCAGGTTCCAGGGTCTTCGACCGACGATCCACGGAAGGTCGGTGGCATCCCGAGGTTGTTGCAGCAGGATGGGTGATTCATGGGGCTGCCACTGGGGTCGTCGACTTGGCCTTGATCCCTCCCCGTGGTCTTCTCGGGAAGAGGTCCGTATTCCGGTAGCAGTCATTGCTGCCTACGCCTAGCTCGCTGGTCCTTGGCGACGTCGGCGCTGTCCTCCGGATTCGGGCTTGGATCGCGGCTTTGCGGGGACGTTTGGTACACGAATGCACCAGCGCCTCCACCGGGTGTCACGTGGTAGTGACAGTGAAGAGCAGTAAGACCATGAATGAGGAAACTAAAGTTCTTATTGGCCGAACCTGCGCCCACAAAAAAAAACAGGCTACACTCAACGCACAACGACAGCGGAAAACACAGTCGGCGATCGTGGAAAATCTCACCTGCGGGACGAGCGCGTCGGCTTTTATACATGAGTCATCGAAGGTTCCAGAGTAATCGCTGGCGCCCGCGTGTCCTCCAGAAAGTGCTACAGAACTTGCGTCGCGCATACAATCAGGTTGGAAGGTTCGGCGAGGACATACACAACAGATAGGACGAACGACAACATTTGCTTGAGTTGCAAATCGTGCAAGTGTGTCTTGCTCTGAGCGACAAGTTTAACATTTCGTAGCCCTTGAACAGTGGTCATCGGAGAACGATAAACAGGCACACGTGTCAATATATATATATATATATATATATATATATGTATATATATATATATATATATATATATATATATATATAAGCAAGCGTTTCCACCTTCTATATATATATATATATATATATATATATATATATATATATATATATATATATATATATATATATATATATATATATATATATATATATATATATATATAGAAGGTGGAAACGCTTGCTTCGATACCAACGCTTGTTAAGGCTCACTCGCACTAGGCCTACCCGAAACCGATTTCGGTGTGCCGACTGTTGTCGACAGCTTTGTTGTTCCTTCGTGTCGGCGCCTCTGTCACACTTTGCCGACGCCGACAATCTGCCGACGGGCAGCGGAGAGCTCGGCGTCGGTACAGTGTGACAGAGGCGCCGACACGAAGGAAAAAAACGCTGTCGTCGACAGTCGGCCCACCGAAATCGGTATCGGCTCGGTCTAGTGCGAGTGAACCTTTAGAATAGCATAGATCATGAACGTGTAATGTTTCCTGCATGATTCATCCGCCAGCTGGGCCATCTGATCTGGCGCTGCTGTCAGCATGGAAAGCTTGTGCGTCCGGGCGCTTATGTGCTTATGAACCTATATTTCAGGTACAGGTTTCATGCCGCGATTTGTTGTTTTGTTAGGCAGAGCAGGTGCGCTCACTAGCACAACTGCGTCGGTCAAAATCCCCTGCTTTGTACACGGGATAGAGTCTCCTACGGAAGTTGCCCGATGGCGCTAGTGTCTATACTGGAGTTGCAAGCGTGGTGGTTCAGGCAGCATGGGATCGATGGTTTCTGCATGAGTTTGCCTAAACTTAGTGCTACTGGCTTCAAGCGACTTCATGACTTTGTAAATGGCACCCTAAATGCAGCAGTTTCTAATGATTATGCATACGCGAAAAGTCTTATTGCTCTCATGCGGTTAGAAAGGTATGACTGCTTGAATATTTAGGCAAATAAAGGTGGATAAAGCGTAGTAAATAAAGTTACAAGTATGTCTGAAGCAGCAAACACGAATAATAGACAAACGTACGCATACCGCCATATACCCTTCGCAGCACGCCAGAGTCATCTCAAGTAAAGCCTACACTTAATACGATGCTTTACAGTCCCTACAACAGAATTATAGAGTTTGCATAATCTCTGAATGTTGTGACCTATGCTCGTGATCGATGTGGAGCCTTCGAACGTCATGCTCAAGCGCCAAAGGATTCCTCGTGCGCGCGTTTAGTACGTTTGTAATTACATCAGCGCTTTACTGCATGCAACAAATGGGAAGCGAGCGCACATTGCAAGCATGCGTCAACCCGACGAACTCTTTCAGGATGCACTGACTGACGTAAGCGACTCTCGGTCCTTTAGCATCAGCAGAGTTGGCCACACAGGATATAGTCTCACGAAGTGACAGTGCGAAGACATGGACAAGTAGAGGATGTCCGCCATCTCTTTCTTTCTTTCCTTCCTTCTTTCTTTCTTTCTTTTTATTTTTGCTGCCAACGTTGTCTTTGAATTGCAACATCATGAACTTTGCCTTCAGCATGCGCGGATACCTTTTGCGTCTTCCCTCTGTTTCTTTCAGCTGTTCCAGCTGTCAGCTGACAGGAGGCGTCCTTTCCGTTCTTCTAGTGCCTGTGTTTAGCACGCCTGCCTTTCCGCACCACGAACATCGTGGAAGCACCGCTATTCTTGCAGTCCTCTCATTGTTGCGTGTTGTGTAGAATAGCCTCTCACACGCCGGATATATGCGCGAAACATTCGATAGAATTCCAGCAGGACCCTATTGGCGTTTCTATACTGTTATCTGACGTACTACGGGTGTTTGTGCGGCGACAGTGTGCGGCACTGAGACGGGCTTTGTGCGACGTACAGCGCTCTAACTTGCCTCGAACGCAACACGCTATTTCCTTCTTCTTCTCTAATACCTTGGAGACTTTTTTTTTCCTTTTCGAATACCGGGTAGGCAACCGAATGTCTAATTAACTTCCCTGTCTTTCCTCTGACGACCTTTCTCTATAGCGTTCCTTTTTGTATACCGTTTCTATGCGCAAGAAACCCTGTGAGTGCGTCACACACTACGTTGCGGTGACCCAGTTTATTCCCGCAAGGGTCGAGCTGAGCTTAACATTACGTTTGACGAAGGTTTCGGGTAGCTAGAAAGGCGAGATGTTAATGCTTGTTACTTCGCTACTCGGTAGAGCAGGCGAGGATATTTTGACGTGAAACGTGCTTTAGTTCGGTCAGCATATAGGGGTTCCATTGCTAAAACCGCATGTAATCGCAAGAAATGTAACGCTACTATCGCTTGTACATTTGCGATCGTACTATCTGCGCGCCTTACTTTGGTATCGTTGTGTAGAGGCAAGAAAGTCGCCACTCGATGATGCATGAGTCGTCCGCACAGATGGCGACATTGTTGCGGTACGCATGACGCAATCGGAGCTAAATTTAGCCTCTCTCTCGGCGTTCAGAGAGGCAGATATATCTCGGCGGTGCATTTGTCCATCCGAGCGGTAGTGGCCGCGTTTGAGGGAATTCGCTCCGCCATCCACCAAACTCGTACTGCTTCTCGTCAGGACTTACACACGGCTTACAAGCATGCAATTTGTTGCAGCAACACGACGATTAATTGCTCGGCTGTGGCACCCCCGCGTTCGGCGCGTATATATACAGGGCCCGGAAATAGCGGGAAGAGACTCGTAGGCAGCCGGATAGGGGGATATATGCCAATACGCGCCCACCACCTTTGACCGCGCCGGTCCCACTGTATATACGAGTATAGGGGGCGAGCACGATTGCAATATTAGACCGTAGGACCCCCCACTAGCTGTATCATGTGGTTAGCACGTACGCTTTCTATTGCATGAATAAATGTCACTTGCGTATTTGGTTACGTCATTTCGCGGCACCCTTGTGTCCGCACACCCCTCGTAGCCAGCGCAAGACGTTTCACGTACCCTTCTTTAGCTGCGTCCCCCATACAGCCCCCTACCTGATCATTTCTTTATATATATATATATATATATATATATATATATATATATATATATATATATATATATATATATATTATTGATGTAAGTTTTTTGTGGCCCGTACATGCTGTATGATTATTTCATGCCGCGTTTAAAGAAAGCCCGCGAAATAAGCACGCAACTGCTCTCGTGGGCTGTGGTACTGCAGCGCTGTCAACAGTGCTTCGAGCCGCCTATCGCTTATCAGGGACGACGCGACGCTTCCTTTGCGTGTTCCGCCGCCGAAGATGCTGACGCACTGTGACGAAGCGCGGTTCAGAGCGCTGCAGTACGACAGCGCATAAGCGCAGTGACGTGGTTTTACTTCATATTTCGCGGTCTTTCTTTAGAGGGCGAAAAAAATAATCACTTTGCATGTACGCTGCAAAGAAAAAAAAATGGATCGGTCGTTTCTGAATTCCCTCTACAACGTGACGAAACGCACTTGGGTCCGAAAGTGAATTTTAAATCTTTTGCATAATTCGTCTTAGTTAAATAACCAATTGACCGGAATACAAAAAAAGTACTCCGAGGAGCGCCACACGACGGCAAACCATATATCAAGGTTTCATTCAGCTGCGGTTAACCAAAACACCCTAATACATAAGCGCAACCACGCACCGGCATTGCGCAAGGTGCATTCATTAAGCCTCCGCGGCTGCGAGAGAGTTCGGTTAACAAGCGGATGAGGAGGGTGCCGTATATATACACTACGGACTGACCGTTGATGAAGTACACGGGATTGGTTCCCGCCGAGCTGCGTCGGGCCATGGTATCCTCTGACCGGCCGTCGACTCGATTCGTCGGACAAGACTCCCGTATAATAATCCCAGAGAGATGTCTTCGGTCGGCGCAGTGGTTCCGACAGTGGACACAAGCTTGTGTCCGCATGCACGCTCTCGCGCGCCGAGCGAAGCAAAGGGGGCGCGCACAGTAACAGATCAACTTGGCATGGCCGGCGTCCTCGTATACCTACACACATGCAAACACACACATACACACACGCGGCCGCGTATATACGTATAGTGCAGCAGTCGCGCCGCACGCTGCGGCGCAGCCGTCACAATCGCGAGGCCTCGACGGAGGCGGCGGCGGCGCAGCGTTCGCGATAAATAAGATGTCCCGGCTCCGGCACGGCGCAAACAGCTGGCGGAGGAGATGCCCTACGCGGCAGCAGCGGTTGCGACGCCCGGCAGCTGCGCGGCCACAATCCGATGCCCTGCCGCCTTGTCGCGTAAGCCGTGCACATATTGCGTGGCGGCCGCAGGTTCTGGCCGCAAAAAAGATTGCGGCTAGCCGCACCGCTGAGTTCACATTTAAAAAAAAGAAAAGAAAAAAAAACTGCATAGAGGGAATTTTGGCGTTGCGGTAGTTCAGCTATGGTGAGAGCGACGGTTAGTGTATACACTAACCGTCAGTGTATACACTAACACGAGGATTAGACAAGTCCACGTAGTCTACATGTAGACTATACGTGGATTTGTCTAATCCTCGTGTTTGCGCGGCTCCGGACTTTCTCGTGGTTTTGTTTATTTTACTAATTATATTTCTCAATTTCCGAGTCATTCGTATATCTATAAACGCCCGAAGACGCGTATAATCGCTGCAGTCGGGGTCTCCTTTGGGGGGCTCTCCCTTGATGACAAAGGTATTTCGCAAGTAAGCATGCGGAAGTCGGACAATTACGACGATATGTACGCCCAATTTTTTCTAGGCCCAGTCGAAGCCGTTTCACATCCTTTGGTGACCGTATCATTGACGTGTCCACTGAAGAACATGTTATTGTCCTAAAGAAAAATTGAATTATGGGGTTGTACATGCCAAAACTACGATCACATTATGAGGCGCGCACCGTTTCCGGGACTCCGGAAACTTGGACCACCTGGTTTCCTTAACGTGCACCTAAATCTAAGTGCACGGGTGTTTTCGCCCCCACCGA
The DNA here is from genome assembly GCF_050947875.1 of Dermacentor variabilis. Lineage (NCBI taxonomy): Eukaryota > Metazoa > Arthropoda > Arachnida > Ixodida > Ixodidae > Dermacentor > Dermacentor variabilis. Next base: position 108,419,944 of record NC_134570.1, read on the forward strand.
AACGCGGCCGCCGAGGCCGAGATTCGATCCCGCGACCTCGTTCTTAGCAGCCCAACACCATAGCCACTAAGCAACCGCGGCGGATACGTTAATGCGCTATTGCACAGTGTAAGAGGTATCCGTGCCTTAAGCCGCGTTTACATGAATGCGACAGAATGCGACAGTATAGGGCATCACATTTTCTAGCGCATCACGAGTAATGCGATGCGCCAACGTTTACATGTAGCGCATCACCCCTGGTACGATGGTGGCGGCTCCCGGTGTCGCACATCGAAGGCAAAGCAGCGCATCAGACGCCTACGGCGCCGCGCCGAAGCTCGGCGAGCTAGCTTCTGGCGTTGAAGGTAAAGCAGCGCTTTCAGACGCGTTCGGCGCCACGCCACGCCGCAAAGCGAGCGCAGCAGATCAGCAGTACTTTCAATTTCCCAGAATTCCTGACGCGATGCGATCGCGTTTACATGCACTGCGAAAGTCGACTTACTCGTCTCAATCCCACCTCGGTCTGGCGCATTAATATGACGCGATTTCCTAGTGCATTAGGCCCGTTTACATGGATACGATACGCCAGTTGTTGCATTCTTGTAAACGCGGCTTTATATATATATATATATATATATATATATATATATATATATATATATATATATATATATATATATATATATATATATATATATATATAAAGGAGAAGAAAGAGGGTTAACCGAGGGGCGCGATTTTTATTAGTCATACCATAAGAAGCCAACAAACACTGACACCAAGGACAACATAAGGGAAATTACTTGTGCTTAATAAATGAAATAAAGAAACGATAAATTAATGGAAATTAAAGTGGATGAAAAAACAACTTTCCGCAGGTGCGAACCGAACCCACAACCTTCGCATTTCGCGTGTGATGCTCTACCAATTGAGCTACCGCGGCGTCGTTTTCCCATCCACTTTCTTGGGTGTTTATGTGTCCTAGTAGAACCCTGGGAGCGTTAGCTTTATGTGTCCTAGCAGAACCCTGGGAGTGTTAGCCAGCGCCACCACTCACAGACCTTGGCGGCGGACGTGGAACGTCTTTTTGCCGCAGGCATCCCGAGAACGAAATTCACGTTCTCGTGAATTTATGCATCCCTCCCTCCCTCTTTCTCTCTCTCTCTTTCTGACGAGCTGCTTGCGCGGCGGGATTCGTTGCAGCTCAGCGACGTCACACTTTTATGCGGATCGATTAAGCGATCCGTCCTGTAGTGTGAATCCAGCTTTAAAGGGCTTAACCTCGTGCGCAGGTCTTCATGCAACTCGAAACTTGACGAAACACAATGGCGACTTATTGATAATTTTAGTGTTAGAAAAAAAAAGATTTTATATTTATTTAGCAGTCGCGCAATTGAACCAGATATACTTGTCTTTAATGTTTTGTCAATTTCAGTTTAAACGAGCACCGCCGTATGCTTTGTGACATTGCTTACTGAAGACATACAAACGAGACCGCGGTGTAATGTTTGTCATGGGCGAAACTGCTTCTGATAAGTGGTCGTTCAAAGTAAAGGAAAGGGGTTTTTCTTCAAAAGTATTTAGTTAGCCATTCTGTGAGGGTATTAGCTTTCTATCGCTCACGTGGGAGAGTTAGCGGTGTTGTGTGATTCCTGACCTAGAGTGTTTATTAGACAACCGTTCTACCGATTTTGTTGAAATGTGTTGCAGTTGAGAAACAAAATGAAATTCTAGCAACTGTAGGAAGCAAATTTTTGATGTATTGCAATCTTTTTATATATATGAAAATTTGTAACTTAAAAGAAGCGCATAGTTTACAAATCAGTAACTCTTTAACACGAAGAGGTATCGCAGTTCTGTAAACTGAAACGGTTAGTGCAGCTCAAGCGGACACATTTTACGTATAAATTTTTAGTTTAAGAGGAAGCTTTAGGTCGGGCCCAACCCCGATGCCGCCTATTCAAATACATGTAACACGCAGAAACGCTTTTCTGAGATAACCACTCGGCTGGCTTTAACAAAAATTGTTGCCTTTGGGAGAGAAAGTTAAATTCTGCTAATTATTGGAAATATTGATTTACGGTCTGGATGTTTTTTAATGAATTTTCAAAAATTGGTAATTTCAAAAAAAATATGCAAGCATGAAGTTTACCTATTCGTAGCTCTGCACCAAGAACAAATATCGCAGTTCTGTAAACTGCATCTCTTAGAGTGTCCCAAGCGGACAAATTAGATATATCGATTTATATCTTACGTGACCCCGTTACATAGTTTACCAGACTTTCGCAAAAATCTTACTCGCATATTAGTCGCCTATCTGATAGCCATGTATAGACCATTTTTTCGTAGGCGCCGCCATATTGTGAACGCAGTGGCGCCGCCTATGAGCAGTGCCATACGGGCTTGGGTGAAAGCGGTCTTTGGCACGGCAAGTATACGCTCTGGCGTTTGTTTTCGCGGTCGTGCGGTCTGTTTAGTATGACGTGTGTCTTCTACGTGGTAAACGGTTCTGTGAGACGCGCTGAAGTGGTTTAAGGCTGGTTTAATTTCTGCTGGCGTTGAGGTGGACGGAACACGCAGCGCGATGTGTGCGCCCATATTTGAGCCCACAATCAGCCTCGGAGATCAATTGTGTATTTCTGAATGTTCCAATTGCAGTATTATTGAATTAATAGAAGTAATATTGCAGTATTATCATGTATTTACCAGCTGTGGTTTAGGAGCCATGAAACATACGCGACAATCGTAACAGCGTGGGTACCGTTCTGCTACGATAGGAGCTGTGATGTTATACTTTGACAAGCGTTCAAACTGTTCGCTGCAGGTTACATTGCGTGACTACTTGGTTCGATGGATGAGGTTTCCGCCCCTGAATAAAATAGTTTTGGCAAGCAATAGTAGCATATCTTAAAGTCTAAATTAAGCTTGTCCAGCAAAGGGACTCTTTACGAACTGCGCGAGCGTCCTAAGCAGTGGTAGGTGCTGGATTACAGATATCTTTGTTCTATATACCGCATGGTCCAAGCATACAGCATCAGCGGTTATATATTCATAAACGTTGTGCGGCGTGACTATGCGAGGTCATATTGCGGCGTTAGCCTGTTTTCTCTTGCTTTTTCGAGAAAGAGGATGATAACCGAATTTGTTTTGTCGGTTGTGTTCGTTCCGTTCTCTACGACGCACTCACACGTATTACGAAAAGTTTGTCCTTAAAAATAGGCATCGAATTCTTTTTATGCGATCCCTCTCATATAGGATGGCTGTATACAGGCCAAACAGGCAATGCCGAAGCGCGCAGCTTACATATGTATCGTGCTGGTTCACCAACCGCAGTGATCGATGTGTAGAGCAGCGCCATCGGCATATGCAGGAAGGCTAGCGTAGACATATGGTAATTTGAAGCGTACTAGACTAGAAATGTGCGAGAACGATGCCGGTGCATCACAAATATTTGATAGCGCCTGCCGCTTAGATGTTTCGTGGTTGCCTTAAGTTGGCCGTGCACGAGCATGCGCTCTTATGCTTTATGTTTTACTCCCTACGCCATGCTATCAGATAGTGAGCGGATTTACCATTTCATGCTGCTAATACAGAGACATCGGTTTTTCTTTGTTGAATTAAAACCGATATAAGCAAAATAGTTCACAACACATACACACACCGCGACTGATAATGTGCGTACACCGCGGCTGATAAAGCGCGTCACATTTTTGCGCCCCCAAGAGATATTTCCGCCTACTGTAGTTACCGATGCACCGAAAAGCTTACCTGACGACCTTATATGAACGGACATGGCGTAAATTTCACAAAGTACGATCTAAAACATCTCGAAATTGTTCCGCAGCACGCGACAGCAATACTTTCAAGCAGCGCCGCGCCGGATCGCCCAAGCAGGAGAGGAGGAAAGGCTCTTTGCGCGCCCTATCCTCCTCGCCCGATGAAAAGGTCTCTAGTACATCAACATTGTCCGCTTTTGATGTGATATTAGATTAAATTTACAAAATTGTGATAACGTTTTTCATTGCTGCGTCACCGATTTGTAAACACGATAGTTAATTTTTTCTGGGAATTTGCAATTTTCAACAGTGTTTATTAAAATATTGACGGCCTAAGTTAGAAATGTGCTACCAACAGTCACTAGATCCCAACTTTTTCTTTTAAATGTAGCCAACCACACCAAATTTTCTGGGCCGGTTGCCGAGAAAGACGGTTTCTCCTTTCCCATGAATTTATGTAGGAACCCCCTAGCTAAAGCTTCCTCTTCAGAGAAATTACTGCTATGTTTATGAGGGTTTCTTTATTGCTGAGCTGCACTTGTACACTTGATACTTGAGTTTCTTGGAATTTTCAAATTAATAATCTTTCTTAAACTATTATTGACGTTCTAAACTTAGCACCCACTTCTTACAGATACTAGGTTTTAATTCTACCTTTTAAACGCAGCAGGCCTCATGAAAATCGGTGTAGTGGTTGCAAGAAAAAAAAAAAACATTTCTTCGTTCCCATGTGTTAGATAGCATCGAGCTCCCGAGCTAAAGCCTCGCCCAGCTGTGTTGGGAAAGCCACGGAGCGGATGAGTTCTGGCCAGACTCGGGTTGTTCTTGGAGAAGAATAACCTCGGCACCAACATGAAGACCGAATTTCGGCGTGGGCAGTCATCCATAGCGTGGTTGACCTGGTGTCTACCACTGAACAGGAGAGAAAGCGTCGGTGGCTTGTAGGGGCAGTCTTCTTAGGCACCAAAGCCGCTTATGACAACATTCTGCACGACCCCGTTCTTGATACTCTGGACATGGAGCCAGTAAGCTGCCTCTACGACAGGAAAATCTTCGTGCCTACAGCAGATGACGATAATGAGCGTCACTGCGTTAACCGTGGAGTTCTGCAAGGAGTGGTACTGAGAGGGGGGGGGGGGTCTATACATTGTTGCCGCGATGGGTCTCAGCGGTGAGCTACCGGTCATAGCGCACATCAGCGTGTACGCGGATGATGCATCTCTGGGGCAACGCGTCCGCAGATGCGCGCAAACGCTGCTGTGAGCTGTGTGCTAACTACCTACGCCGTTTCGGATCTATGCAAATGGCAACAGCGAAGTGCGCTACAGTTACTGTCACGTGCAGGCACGTATCCAGGATTTTTTTTCGGGAGGGGGGGGGGCACCCAAGGCAAATGAGGGGAGGGCTACCTTTACTAGTGTAAATGTGAATAACGCCCGCCATTCGCCATAGAGACGCGTAAATCCGCGTGAAGCCGCAAAAGAGAAATCAAATAAGTTGTATCTCACAGGTACGCCTGTGAGATATATCTCTTCTTTACTTGGCAAACAAGGAACCACGTCGAATAGACTCGCGCAGGAAAGAAGCGCAGGAAGAGCACTGCCAAGAACAAGTAAACAAACGAAAGTACAAAATAAAGATTTCTATCATCATCATCAGCCTATTTTATGCCCACTGAAGGACGAAGGCCTATATCTATAGTATATTTCTATAGTAGCATACTGTCGTGTCCGCTGCAGGAGCGGTGATGCAAGCAAAAGACTGACGCCACTCCGATGTAGCCACGAAACCAAAAAGCCCCGTGTTTATTAGACAGCCGCTTTTTATCCCTTTTGCTCCATGACGTCACAGCCTGCGCACATGAGTGCTGAGTCAGATCAGAGAACCGATAACACTACACATACAACTTAAAAAACAGCGGTTGGCAACCAAGGCACACGGATGGCGAGGGGTTGTGTTACTCCGCCAGCCAATCACAGAAGCAAACAAAATCGTCGTCATGCGACCATTTCAATATGGCGTCGTACTTGATAGCTCCGGGGCGTCTGCTGTTCTTGAAGAGTCTCTTCATCGACGGAAGCAATGAGGTGTGCAATAGAAATGGAGAAAGCGTGTGCAGTCTGAGCATTTCACTCTTCAAAAGTCTACCCGCCATGGTTGCTTAGTGGCTATGGTGTTGGGCTGCTAAGCACGAGGTTGCGGGATCCAATCCCGGCCACGGCGGCCGCATTTAGATGGGGACGAAATGTCGAAAACACCCGTCTACTTAGATTTAGGTGCTACGTTAAAGAACCCCAGGTGGTCCAAATTTCCGGAGTCTCCCACTACGGCGTGCCTCATTATCAGATCGTGGGTTTGGCACGTAAACCTCCATAATTAATTAAATCTTCAAAAGCCTGCGGTTAATTTCACTGCTGAGCCCGTTTTGCTGATGAAATTTCACTGCCCCCCCCCCAATTGAATTGAAACTTCACAATAAATAGTTGCAGCGAAGCAAGCATTTTATTTCACTTCAATAAAGAATTAGGCTTTCGCCATTCCACTATGATGGGCAAGGGAAAACGTATAAAGTTGCGCACTAATAATTTTGTTTTTCTGGTTACCGCCTTATTTGGGTAACAGGAAAAGTTTGAAGTGCGAATTATTTGCAGCCTCTCGAGGAACAGTGGCTGGCGGTTACGAGGGCGTGCGCGGGGGGCTTCATTGCAGGCTTAAGTTGTATCCGACTTTAGTGGCGTTCTTTTTTTATTAGCTCTGGAAGAATTATAGAGAAATATATGTTTGCGGAACAATCACAGTTCTTTTGGGTCCATCGTTTACTGCTCTACCAAGTTAAGTGGCAAAACCGACTCGTATTGTTATTTGGGAAGTTGCGTAAGGATGCGTGGCTGCCAGTGCCGTAAAACCGCGTAGGGCGCAGGACGCTGCGGTTCTAGACGTACTACGCCCGCTGCGGAAGGTTAGAAAGACACCTACATAAGCACAGCAGAGAAGTGGCTACGTTTGGTGGCTCGAGGAGATACCGATAAATACCGTCATCCAAAAGGAGTGAAAAAGGCAGCAAAATGTTAACCACCGAATAGCTGTCAAGTCTCAACATTGATTTGGCGGCGCTTTAGGAATGTGTGTGAGGATTGGTGGTGTAGGCGAGGAGGGGGCGGGGGGGGAGTACGCCGTTTAATTTCGCCCCCCCCTCGGTACGTGCCTGCTCACGTGGTTTGTCATCTGCCACTGCCCAATTACTGTAGGGATAAGAGAAATAAAAGGAGCAATAGGTTTTGGCAAACTTTTCAATAAAAGCTTTCACTAAAAAGCCCCCGTTTCTCCAAAATGATTAATAAAAAAAATTTAGTCAAAGTAAAAGCTTTCGTTCACTTAGAGGGACTCTAAAGCGAAACACTAAGTCATTTTAGACTGATTAAGTATTGTTAGATACGGGACCGTTTCCTGAGCCTACTTCGAGTTCACCAGACCACATCGAATCGCACCACAGCTAATTAAGGAGCGCTGAAGCACGGATACCACATTCCTGAGGCGCGGTACGTGCAAATAAGTTGCCGGCCCCCACTTTGTGTGCCGCAGCTGGAGCTATTCACTGTTTGACTCTTCCCGAAAGTGAAGCGAGAGCCTGGCACTGTCGCGGGTAAAGTGGGTCCCGAAGCAAGACGGCTGTAATGCACCGTGAAAACCTGGCAGCGTCGCCCCCATCCGCCTATTGTGACGGCGCATTGCAAGTCAGCAAGGCAAGACCGCAGGGAGAAATAAGCCCTCGGACAATTGGGGACCTAGCAGCGACTCCCTCCGCCGGGTGTGACACCATCGCACGAGCGCCTACCATTGGCCGAAAATGACGACACCAGAGCGGGCTCGCCGATTGGCCGAAAATGGCGTCACCTGAGCGGGCTCTCCCATTGGCCGAACGTGACGTGTCTTCGAGACACCGAAGGGCTTAAAAGACACAGAACGAGCGCATTCCTAGAGCATTCCTAGAGCATTCCTTGAGCATTCCTTGAGCATCCCTTGATTCTTCTCTTTCGAGCTTCTTGCCGCGGGCCGCAGCGTCCGAGTTGCTGCCGGCCCGTAATGACTTTAGGACTGTTAATTGACTCTCACTGTAAATAATGTAAACAAAACTCCCAAGTTTTCATCCCGAAGTACTCCTCAACTCCTACAACTGGTTGCCAGCGGTGGGATCGCCTCCAAATGCAACAACTGGTGGCAGCGCTACGGATCAACCTTCGTCGAGAGAAATCCTGAGGAACCCGGAACAGCGAAAAAGAGCCTTCGTCCAAAAGGAGTCCCGAGGAACTTGGAACAGTGAAGAAGAGCGAGTCTTCGTCCAAAGTAGTCCTGAGGAACTGGGAACAGCGAAGAAGAGCGAGCCTTCGACCCAGGGAGTCCTGAGGAACCGGGAACAGCGGATTATCCCCATCCGCCTATTGTGACGGCGCATTGCAAGTCAGCAAGGCAAGACCGCAGGGAGAAATAAGCCCTCGGACAATTGGGGACCTAGCAGCGACCCTCTCCGCCGGGTGTGACACCATCGCACGAGCGCCTACCATTTGCCGAAAATGGCGACACCAGAGCGGGCTCGCCGACTGGCCCGAAAATGGCGTCACCTGAGCGGGCTCTCCCATTGGCCGAACGTGACGTGTCTTCGAGACACCGAAGGGCTCAAATGCACAGAAGGAGCGCATTCCTAGAGCATTCCTTGAGCATTCCTTGATTCTTCTCTTTCGAGCTTCTTGCCGCGGGCCGCAGCGTCCGAGTTGCTGCCGGCCCGTAATGACTTTAAGACACTTAATTGACTCTCACTGTAAATAATGTAAATAAACCTCCCAAGTTTTCATCCCGAAGTACTCCTCAACTCTTACAGTATTCTTTCAAAGCTTGATCTTCATTAATTTCGCGGTAACATGTTACCTATTAGGAAAATGTGACGGCCGGACATAAATATATGTATATACATATATTTCATTTATTTCCGATACCCCAGCGCTGGTACGACGGGATTTAGAAGTATTTTCTCGTACTTGTTCCGCTGTAGCACGTTAAAAGCTCTCAAAATTTGCTAACAAGTTCAACCTATGGCTTGTCTTATGTTGTAGTGCATGTTTACCGATAAAGACGTGTCTGGGCCCAAGCAGACGACACAAAAATCCGTGACGTCACGGCGACGTGGCGCTGGAACCTCCAGGCGGCGGCGCCACCTGCGTTTTGCCCTTACGTCATTGTTGGTTTATCCAGACTCCTTTCACACTGTCTCGTCACTCGCACAAAAGTAATATATATATATATATATATATATATATATATATATATATATATATATATATATATATATATATATATATATATATATATATATTTAGCGCGACCTGCGGGGATTTCTCTACGGTTCCTACTCTATTCTTTCTCGATGCATTACTTAATTCGCAATTTCATTCTTTTTCCCTTGCTAAAGAGTAGGCAGCCGTTGACCCTCGTTCGGTGGCAGTTGCCCGCCCGCCTCCCCCTCTCAAGCCGAATAATAATGAGAATAATAGTCGTCTCACGGCAAGAGTGCATGGCTACCTTGTCACTGTCGAAGCGTAACACACAGCTCGCGACCTACTTTGGTTTCCCTATAAGCGCGAATCTGGCACGACAGATCTCAGAGGTGCCCCTGTCGCGCAGGAAGGCAACCCTGCGGTCCTCACTGCGGCTGCCCAGCGTCCACAGCAGCAGCAGCAGCAGCAGCAGCGAAGGCCATGCCCCGCTGCGGCGGGCCTCCCGTTCCTCCCACCGGATGGCCTCGCAGGACGTCACCGCAGCCGCGGCGGCCCAGAGACCGCGCTCCTGCTGCTCGGCGACCAGGAGGGCCCGCTCGGCGGACCGGTCGCGGCCGGACAGCGGTGCTGCGCAGGCGGCCGGCGACTTCGACGAGGAGAACCGCTTGCCGGCGCTGCTGCTCCCGCAGGCGCGGCCGCTGTCGTCGGCGGTCGGACGCGGGGCGCAGCCCCACGGCAACCACCACGGGGACGGACGCAGGCAGCGGTCGAGGTCAGCGTCGAAACGTTTCGGCCTTTCCGACTTCCGCAGGCCTCAGTGAAACCCTGCGAATATCCGTGTATTGTGTATGTGCGTATCTGTGGGACTGCGTGGGCTATTTTGTGTGTTTGTGTGATCAACGTGTATATCAGAGTCATCACCCTGGACCACAAGTAGCGTACCAGGTGATCAGCCAGGCTATGACATCTCCGGCACACCTTTAAATGGTTATATATATATATATATATATATATATATATATATATATATATATATATATATATATATATATATATATATATATATATATATATATATATATATATCTGCGACACTTCGGCGCTGCACTCGCGCAGGTGATTCCGCGCGGTGATGGTCCTGGCGTTCCTTGCTCTTGCCTCGGTTTAACGAAACTTGTGCGCCTCGAGGTAACCCTTGTGCATACGTGAGGAAGGTAACCCTAAGTTTTGATCGCCTCGTGTGGGAATGCGGCGGACTCGAGGCATTCCGGGAAAAGTTACCGCGGCCTAAGCGAGTGGGGTCGCTTGAGGACTGGGTCCGACCGCGGGCTAACGTGAAAGAGACACTTCGCTCACCACGGATCTTCGCGTTCCATAGCGAGCCGCACTTAGCTATACTATTCTCCTTACCGGCTTCCTCACATAGGCTTAGAGTCATCATTTGAAAATATGTTTTCTCCTTTGCTCTGTCCATTTCGGCCATCGGTGTCATGCCAATTCTTGTCAGATCATGCACCGAATATGAGCATCATCCTGCTGAGAGTATTGGCTGAAAACATGCATAAAAGTTGGCTGCCATGGGCATGCATATTCAAATGCACATTTTATCAAAAACTAGACATAACAGGTGCACTACTGGCAAATATGTAGTTGGTTTAACCAGTTTTGGGGGATAGGACCTTTTGAAACGTTCACAATTTCGTATGAAATGCTAGAAAGTAAGCGGAAGCACGTCACGTTTTGTGTAAGCTTTGTTGTCCTAGAATATTTTGTAAACAAGGTTAAACGATGACTCCAGCTATTATTATTATTTGTCTTGAACACATATACACATATATACAGTTAACAGGAAAGGGAAAGCGAGGAGCAGGCTGGCAACTGCCACCGGAAGGGGCACAACGCCTGCCTACTCTTCTGAAAGGAGGTGACAGCAGCATAGAAATGGAAGATAGGGAGTAAGGGAGGAAAGAGGAAAGGAAGAGCTAGTAGGTATACGGAAGCATACACTGCTGCACAACTTAAAATGTCGTTCCAAATACGTTTACTACCGAGATATTAGATGTCAAAGGAGGCCACAGCAGGCCGCTTCTACAAGAACAGAAATGAACGCTAGCTGTTATTTGTTTATAGTGAAACGGCACGGTAAATACATTTAGCATCTAGCAAGGAGTGAAAATCAGTTTTAGGTATACAGAACCTGTTAATACGAACGTCCGGTTTTGTTATCCTAGAATAAGACAAAATGTGAAAGAAATGGAATAAAGTTCTATACGACTACACTTTTGATCTAGGCTTGAAAACGCTGAGTGCCTTGTTGCAAACTTTCATGGCACGCAGTAAACGTCCTTTTTAAGCTGAGACACTCTCTTTTGTGCGGTCTGTACTTATCATGAATGAGCAGTGCTCAAGATAAACGCGTGCTCCTCGAACGAACAGCTGGACCGAAGCTCTACAATCGAGCTTCGGTCTTCTGAAGTACGCATACGGAGCATCCACCACCACCATAGCGCGTGTCCACACCACTGCAACGTATACGTCGCGGTCAGTGCCTTAAGTGGACATTAAAGAGATACACTTAATCAATTTAGACTGACGAAGGGCTCCCTAGAAAACGTTATTCTCGTTATTTCGCCGTATGAGGTTGATTAGTGGAACGGCATCCAACTTTTGACTAACTTACAGTTCCTCCTTCGGACCAGACCGGTTTCCGTCAAATTTCACCTAAGAGCCCGCTTACGAAATAGCTATGCCGTTTATGCGATTTCCAGCTGTGCCAGTTCAACTCACCGTGTCTTGTTGCCGTTGAAATACGCGCGCAAATGTCGTTCGCATGTCTGCAGTAGGCAACATTATTGCTTTACATTAACTACACAGAGACCGCACCCACGAACGTTTACGCCAATTGATCGCTCTGGATCAGTGGCTTGCGCATGCCAAGAAAGTGCATCGACAGCAAAAGCACTGATGAAAGTATAGTGATATTGAAGATGTGGCGCATACATTTTTGATACTCTCCTGGTTGGAGCGGGTACGAAATGTTTTAGTAAAAGGAGAGTGTAAAATTAGACGGCCGTGAACTCTTGCTCGATGTGAGTACGTCGTTGTATCTAGTGGGCGCACTTCTTTTCTTGTTTTTTCACAGTGTGATGCAGCAGTCGTAATTTTCAAGTGCTTGGATGGCTGTTTTTCCAAGCCTGCTAGACAAGAAGCAGTTGACATTCTCATGCATGATGTTGCCGTACTGAGTTTTCGCAACGAGTCTACGTTCTGTAAACTTGACAAGGCTTACAAAAAAATAAATCAGAATTCTTAATCGATTCTGCATCTGTATGCGCTTTTATGAGATTCTGAAGATACCAGAAATGCGGTGAAAGTAAGTTTTTCCGTCAACGGAATTCATCGGCGCCCGAAAGGGTTAATCTACTGAAATTAAATTTAAAACGTCACGTCGCCGATGGCATCCGTGCTTGCAACCCTGCGTTCGGCACCAATTCATCTAGAGGACGCTTCCCGCCGATGGCATACCTCGGTGACTCCAAAAGTAGCCTCTCTCTGCATGCCTATGCCGGGGATACCACGATCACGTTGTCGTGTACATTAGAGAAGTTTACCTGCTCAGTGTCTGCCGAGTCATTGCGTTTTCGTTGGAAATGACCCGGGCGCGAAAGTGCACCAGCCAGAGATGCCTATGGTAGTGTCAGATGCGTGGTTGCCATTTCGTTTTGCAGAGCGTATGTAGCGGGGAGGTGTCGCGCGCTTGCTTGGGAGCGTACATAGGCCACATGAAATTCTGCTCACGTTCCACGAACTAGAAGGTTTGACTCTCGCATACGCGCCCACAGATCCACCTTACCACGGCTTGCGATGACATAACGTATAGCCCTCTCGCGTTGTCTATGGCCTTACGGTCACATTCAGGAATGCGTTTTTCCACCTTATAATTATGACCAATAGCTACACAAGTGAACATCCTGGGTTAAAAGAAAACATTGCGTATACCTTCACTATGAGCGTTATTGTTTCATTTCTCAAAATAATAATAATAATAATAATAATAATAATAATAATAATAATGACATCGCTCCCCACTGTGCTTGACACATTCTATAGGTATCCCCACACGAAAAACGGAATTGTTATATCCTCTTGACCGAAACAGGCCAGAAGGGTTGAAAGTCTTCCTGCGTTTAATTTAAAGCAACAGGAATGCGTGGCAGATTGCGATGTCTGTGCGCAAGCAATCCCTTTTTACACCTTCGTTATCTTTCTTCTCATACCTTCAACCATTCCGTCTCCACCAATACACGGTTGCCGATCGGACACTTATTTGATTTAAAGTTTTATGGCTTCATTTCCCATTTCTGTCTAGTTCCAAGTGGGAAACCATTACTTGGTGAACCCACAAGCATCTACGAAAGTATCTTATCGTTACTCGGGGACTAAGATAGAGTTGGCCAAAGGGTGAGCAAGCCACGCAGAAGGCATTATAAGATTACAGAGCAGGAGAGTTAGGGAAACGACAAGCACCTGGGAAACGACAAGCACCTGGGAAACTTCAATAAGGACTGTATCGATCAAGCCGACAGCCTTGTCCCGTATACCTTGGTGCCATATCGCCCCCCCCCCCCCCCCCTTTGGAATTGCATGCAACTCCTCCGACAGACGCCGCGAGATACAGAAAGGCGGTAGCTGCATTCGCGATAGCTCTCCATGCCGGCCGTGCATTTGTCCGTGCTGAATATTCGCGACAGGAACTGTCGTGCACGACTGCATCTCGAGGATGTAATGCGCCTTCGCGTACTAATCGAGCCAGAGCAGTCGGCCACCGCGCTCTCGTACGCGCCTTGCTATACGGTGGTCAACGCTGATTGATATACGCCGCGGCTGACAGCCTATAAGCAAGGCGCAGCTGCAGCTTGTAAACGGCTGCAGCGTCTCCACGTATATTACTCCTGTACCGTCGTTTTTGATGACGTGGTCGTCCTGCCATTTTAGAATCAAGGCCAATGTCTATCCACACACAAAGACAATTTGTCACAGAATTTCATGTCTTCCTACTACCTTAATTGCAGTCTCTTTGAATGACGATTGCTGGCGGATGTTTCGAATATATTACTTGGTGCGCTCTCGAGCGAACTAAAGAACTCGTCTGTTTTGCTTGGTGGAATGCACTGTCTAACTCTTACGTGTAGTATCTGTAGTTGTGATTTATTCGGTTCTGCGCTATAGCTGGCGTGCAGGGTTCTTTCTTGCTTTGCTTTTCGTGTAGCGGCTGAACAGGTGTTCTGGCGATATGCGCTGTGATAGAACATGCACGCGTTGCCTCTCTGATCATGCAATAGCATGGCAGGCTACGCATTAGTTATGTCAGGTTTCCTTCCTCCCATACTTACGCTTTCTCTATTTCCTTTCTTGACATTTCTTAGTCGTTGGGGTTTACTTTTTAGGTTAGGGATAGCCAGGACCTTTTAATGGACCCTTTCTTCCGAGACGACGACTACGACGACAACAACTGTGAAATGACAGACCGCACGTGCCTGCTTATTTTAATCTAAGCACTTTCATACAGTGTTATTTTTTTTTTTGCCTTATAGCCACAATAACGTCAGCAACCTTAAAGCCTATCCGACCTCAACGTAGTTTACTTCAAAGTACCGGACATCAACAAAGCTAGCTAATAAAGCTACGTTACTAAGGAACCTGTTATACTCTAACCTGGATCGCATGTACTCTCAAACAAGTTGCATCAGTCATGTGGTAATTTGAAAAAAAAAAGATCCAAACAAGACTACGGTGACACTGCCATAATTCTATTAAGGAAGCAAACGCGAACAATCGGGAGATGTGCGTAACTTGCAGCTCGTACAGATCACAAAGACCCGATTAGCTGCGGGTGTTGCTCACGTGTTCACCTCGTTGACGGTTGGCGACTGTCCCGTGCACCATGGCAGGAAGAGGTGGTGTAGGAGAGAGAGAGAGAGAGAGAGAGAGAGAGAGAGAGAGAGAGAGAGAGAGAGAGAAAGAGAGAGGAGAGGAGACTGTCAGTCCAAGTAAACTGCGCATATTGTCTTGCGCAATGTTGGGCACCTCAACCGCGGTGTCAGGAGAATGGCGTTGGGAACAGAAAAAAAAAAGTGGCACAACCCGTCTCACGATGACCGTCGACATTAATGCGATTACCACTCAACCAATGTCGCTACATAGCGTACAGCCGAAGCTGCCTTTTTTTTAAAGTCTGCGCTAGTTTAGAACATGTAGCAGCCCGCGTCAATGCTCTAGCTCTGCAGTGGTCACTCTGAGATTTCTATTCCTTCGACTGCATGCGGCATACACTGTCTCTGGGATCGTCCCACTTTGCTATGACACTCGCTCGCCAGGGTCGGCCACGGCCACGAAGGCATGACGACGACTGTACGACGACGACGCGTGACCACAACGGAATGACGTAAAAGGGATATCGTCGATGGAAACAAACGAAAGTGGTATGACGACGACAGCATGAGGACAGTGGGATGACCGACTGCGTGGCCAGCTCGACGGCGCGGTGTGAAAGCTACGGACGGGGAAAGCGGACGTTCGCATAGCAACGACTTTCAGTGGGACTCGGAACACAGAAACTGGCGAGAAAGTTCGAACGCCTCGCAGCTTAACCGTGCAGGCTTGAATTTGAAGGGGCGTTGAGTGGCAGAAGATTCGTCCCAGAGCGTTGTGTGTCAAGAGGGCCTGTGGGCCGACGTGGCGTTATGCGCGCTGGTATTGGCTAACAAGCTGCCGGCTCGCGTCCTGCTGAGCATCGCTGTGCTGGTCATCTGGCTCACTCGTCTCGCGCTGCGAATGACGATGCAACGAACAACTGGCCCGCAGATTTTTGGGTTTCTTAAAACTTCCACAAAGGCCGGCGCTCGCGAAGAGTCGGCGCCGGCGAGTCACGAGGCTAGACATACGCCATGCAGTCAACAACGTCCTCCTCCTCCTCCTCCTCCTGAAAGAGGCGTTCTGCGTTTAGCGCATGCAAAGTGCACGTGCATCTTGCCGCAGCTCGTTGACAGCATAACATGTTAAATTAAATTCTAGGGGTTTTACGTGCCATAACCACGAAAGGTGGCTGCTGCGGCCGGGATGAAGCCCGCGATCTCAAGCTCAGCTGCACGACGCCATATATTCACTAAGCTACCATGGCGGGTACAGCATAACACGCTAGAACAAGCGCTCACTTGAGGTGCAGCGGCATATGAGGTGCTACACGTAAGATTAAATTGCCTTGCAAGCTAGAGTGTACGAATGGTCTCAGTCCACTGCGTTTTCGGACGAACGTAACGCATTGCATTTAGATATATAAAAAAGAGAGAAAAATACGCGTACCTTCCACAACTTTTCTTCGTAAATTTCTGTAGGATATCCTATTTCACTACTACAAGGGGTACGTGACTCGATTGCGTGTTTTCTTCTTTTTTTCTTGCGCCACTTTCAGGAGCATCGAGTCCCAGGAGCTGACTCTCGTTCCTCTTCCACGAGAAGCGCATAAAAATTCATCGTCCGGTCAAGAAGCCAAAGGTACGTGAAGATATGCCGGTGGTGTGAAAGCGGACAAATAAATAAATGCTCGTTGTGCGCGTTGTTTTCTTGAAACTTACTGTCCGTCCGTCCGTCCGTCCGTCCGTCCTATTGCCCGAACACTCACGCAATGCAATGGTATATGGTTGTTTGGAGAAACGGGTCTCAAAGGAGAGGTCATGGTTGTCTCAGACCGGCGAACTAGGCGCTTAAATATATATATTTTTAAACCGTACACCCGATTGCTGTCAGATTGAGGTAGAATCCTCAGGTTGTTCACACAACTTAGCGCCACACTTACATACAAAACATATCTATTATTAGGTGTTTTCTAACGTTAAAGAGGTTTAAGTAGTTCGTCAGCGTCCCCATCACTTTATCTGCTGTGTTGAAGTGATGGGGTTGTGAAAAGACAAGGAGAAATTAGGCCACTTTAACGTTTCGAGCTGGAAGCCGTGTCCACTGCCTTTCGCGTTTTCGAAACTTCCGACTAATTCCTTGTTCTATACTGCCGGACTAAGTTTGTAAAAAACGGGTCCCAAGGTCCTTCGGTTGACACTGATTGCGTCAACCTTTCTACCTTTCTTTTATCATTTTCTCTCTCTCTCTCTCTGATTGCGTTGCGTCTTCGAACCGTTGTGGTTAGGCCATCACGATCGCTGCTCAAGCCAGCATACTGCAGTTATTCCATTTTTGCAGTTTCCATATTTGTAACAGCGGAAACATTAGAAAATAAGCGTGAATGACGAACCATTCGAAGGCAGTAAATTTCTTTTGTGGCACACCAGGAAGACAGAGAGATAATTTTATTTATGTTGGCCTGAGCTTGTGCGCACAAGGAGAGGGGAAAAGGGTAGAGGAAGAGGAATGTTGGACGATAATGACGAAATAGCGATGGGAGAATGTTGGACGTCAGAAAAGCGGCGTTCTTAAAGCGTTTAGTTTAGCCTGCAAGTAAAGTAAGTTCGGCCTTTGTTCGCGACCAGATGTGCACGAGAATATTGTTTTGAAAGAGAGACGTTGCTTTCCAACATGCAGCCCGATTGAGTGCCTTGGAGAATAAGCACTTCGATAACACGCAATGTCATTCGTGCTCTGTACTGTAGGACCAAGCCATGCGTCTGGAAACCACTGCGATCTATCGGCGGTTCCAAACGGCGAGGTAAGCTATCCCAATTCAGCCGAGAATACGGAAGCATGGAGTGTAGTGGCAAGCAACAGCACATAGAATGGTTTGTCAAAGGCACAGAAAACAGAGACACTTGTCCAAGTGGCAAAACGTCGTAAAATGCACTTTTATTTTTTATATATTATATTTTGTAATTATTCAGGATATATATATATATATATATATATATATATATATATATATATATATATATATATATATATATATATATATATATATATATATATATAGTGCGCTAACCAAACGGCAAACGTATTGGTCACTGAGGAAGCACTGAGAGAGACCGCAATTAGTACGCTTTTGCTCATTTGATAGTTCTGCACTGTACTTATCAAAGAATATTTTTGAAGTGTCATCCCACCATTTTTGATACCCTTGAAACAGCTCCAAAGCGCAATTAACATAGCTTTGCTAATCTTGAATAACACGATTAATCGCCCATCGCACTTTGTGTTATGCACACACACCAGCTTTGCACACACATAACCTTGAACATGCCAAACAACCTTTGCAGATTTCATGGCTCTAGCTCTGAATGAATTTTCGCTGACATTTGGAGCGAACATTCTTCACCGCATGCAGACACAAGAGCTTCACTGTAAAACTGCAAAGCGCGATTTCAAAACCAGCAAGGTGGTTTCGCCCCATGGCTTTGCGAGCTAGCCGGAAAGCGACAGAGCCACAGCGGGGGCAATGCGCAGCGGGGTCTTTCAGCGATTAAAGAAACGCATAACGAGCCGCCCTGCGTCTGAACACACACTGAACCTTTTGTTGCATTCCGCCTCGAGAACACTAGCTGTGCTGTCGGTTTTCCGAGTGCAAGACGCCATGAGAGAGCGATCGGCCTTAGGTTACGCGACAAAGCTAGCTTACGAGGCGAGTGAGATGCGTTTTGCAGTGCAATGCGAACTACGTGTCTCATTCTCCGCTGTTTTGCTTCCTGACACTTTCTGTACACCGAAACGTAGAAAAAGTACTGAAGCATTCACTAGCGCTCACAACAGAATGTGGCCAGTAGAGAGCTGTCATTTAAAGTTAGCATGCGCGTGTTTTCGTCTTTGCGCAATTTGCACGATACTCGCTCGCGCTCCTTGTTTCTTCTTCCCTGGTTTCTGCATTCAACTATCCGGAATGAGCGTCGCAGCACAGTCCTGTGCTTTACCTTGAGGACAAATAATACTGTCTTATAGGAAGATACGTCCGTAGTCTGTGATCATTCGTTGTCATCCTGACAGAGAACAGTCGACTGCAGGGTCCATTCTTTTCCATCGTTTTCGTCATTCCTATCATACTGATAATCGTTCGTCATCACATGATCTACACAGAACGGCATCCCCAGTTTTCCCGAGAAGAACGGTACCTCCACGAGCCTGCTCTTCCACAAGGTGGACAGGCTCGAGCACGAGCTCGAGTCGACGTCCGATCTGCTGCGCCAGGCCAACCGGGAGCTGGCGCGCCGCGAGGCCTCGCTTGCCCAGCTGGGACGCCACAACGAGCGGCTGCGAGGACGGGTCGCGCGGCTGGAGTCCGACGTGGCCGTGTACAGGGCGGCCTCCACCGCGGCCGCCACGTCTTCCTCGTCCGGCGAGGAAGACGCCACTGCGGGCGCAGTCGAGGGTTCCGCCGCCGACTTGGCGCGCTCCTCGACCCGTTGCTGCTCCGCCAGGGAAAGGGAACTCTTGGGAACCCTGGCCGGCATCTACGACAAGATAACGAAGACGGAATCTCGCAAGAGCGCCGCCAGCAGCGATAGGTGCGACGTAAATTTGTGCGCCAAGAATCATCGGCACGCGGATGCGGTTCGCTCGCTCCCGGACGCCCGCGTCCTGGAGCAGGTGTTCGCCAACTTCTGGCAGGAGTACCGGAGCATGAGCGGAGAACTGGAGAGTTGCAAGCAGGTCATGGCCAACCAGGAGCTCAGGATGCGCTACCTCGAGGCGCAGGTCGACGCTGCCAACAGAGTCAGGACCAACGACTTCTTCAGGGCTGACGTGCTAAAGAAGGACGCGACGAGCGGTGCGACGGGGAGTGTGGGCGGTGGTGGTGGTGAAACTTGTGATGATGTGCTGAACGGCGGTGATGCATGCTCGTCGCCGGCGGCTTGCTGTGCCGCGGTGGCCAACGTCGAGAGGCGAGTGGCGGAGGAGAGCCACCTGCTGGCGCGCCTCAGCCGCCTGCAGCTGGACAACAGCAGGCTGCAGGTCCTCAACAGGGAGGCCCTGACAAGGGAAGCGGCCGTCAAGAAGGAGCTCCAGAGGGTGCAGAACAAGGTGGGCTGCATGAAGGGTGGCTTATACGTTTGAAAGTATGAAAGATGAACTCGACGCACCACTCTGTCCGTGCTGGTGCCTATAGGCACTATTGCAGTGCCATAGGCCGAGAATACTTAGTCCACCTTTTAGTCAGGACAGAAACATAATAGAACGAATGCTGGCTTTTTGTACTGTTCTTTCTCTCTTTCTTAAAGTACTGTCTGTGTGTCTGTCTGTCTGTCTGTCTGTCTGTCTGTCTGTCTGTCTGTCTCGATCGATCGATCGATCGATCGATCAATCAATCAATCAATCAATCAATCAATCAATCAATCAATCAATCAATCAATCAATCAATCAATCAATCAATCGATAGATCAATCAATCAATCTGCAGTCCAATCTGCTAAGGTACTCTGTCTTCTGTTCTTTTCATTCGCCATTTTGTTGTCACTACATGTAGGTTCAACTTGTCTTCTTACTTTGACGTCTAATACTCGTCTCTCCGCTTCTTTTCTTTCTTTTCCCCTCAAGCTGTCGAGCTTCAAGACGGACTTAGCTCGCGCTACAAAGAAGGTCCTGGGCCGAGAATCTAGCTGCACATTTCCAGCCGAGGTAAGCATGGCACAGTAAGCACTGCAATGAGAGCGGTACAGTTAGAAACATGCTGGACTGTGTTAAGAAACCGTACATGCAGGACCAAGGCAGGTCTAAAAAACGAAAAATGATTAGTTAGGCAAGTTTTAACCACGTCTATGGTGGAGCTCTTCGAATTCCATAATGCTCAAGTTTCGACAAGAGGAGACGTGACACACAGACAACATTAGTCGAGCCAGCTCAGCGAGTTTTGCATTTTAGGTAGTTAACGTAGCCCTGAAATAAGAATCACGACGATACAGGGTCGAAATAATCCAGCACGTCTTGTGCTGCAAGGTTCGACACCAGTCAACTTGGCGCGTCAGCGAAGTTTAGATGCCAGCGCAAAAGGTTGACCACGGGATGCGGGCGAGGTTGGTCTATATGAATACTACCGCCATACGTTCGCTCATGCCGCCAACTAGTATGCCTGCTCAGGTATGAGAGAATAGTCTTTCACGTCTCAAGTTTCTCTCCCACCTTTTAAATAACCAGCTTTAAATATATAACCTGAAATGTATGCCCCCCTCTCGCTTATGCAGTTTACATTAATGAGAAATAAGTACAATAAACATGGGCGCTTAATAGAGTACAGATTCAGCAATAGCTTGCTTCGCTATTCTTTCTGTCTGTGCGCATCCGAGAGTGGAATACGCTGCCACAATGGCTTGCGATCTGTACGTCTATTGACGCAGTCTCAAGCAAAGCTGTCCGAGTTTATTTACTCCACAAAGATGAATCGAGTTCAGCAGTTCCATTTTACTTAGTGTAATTATTTTTTACGCTACAATTTTGCTTACTTTCTCTTTATTTTTTTCTTCTCCGGTGACTATTGACTGAATTCCTAATGTTCACTACACATGCGCCCGTATGTACTACACAAGTTCCCCGCTATCTATAGCCATTTATTGGTTTCCCAATCCCACAGCAGTATTGGAAGTTAGCAGTAACTTCTAATAAATAAATAAATAAATAAATAAATAAATAAATAAATAAATAAATAAATAAATAAATAAATAAATAAATAAAAACAAAAGGCGGTATCTATTAACGCAGATACTAAAATCTGACTTTGTTATGCTGTAATACTCAGCTAGACTGGAATAAAATAGCTCCTTAAGCAGTATGTTGTGCTTTATGCGGCTTCTGCATTAACAGGAAGCTTCACGGCTTAGTTCCTATCTAAATTGTACATCGGTAAGCAGAAATCGTTTTGACTGGCAACCACACACTACATCAAATTTGAGAAGCATTGTGGCATTAAAAAATACTGAGATAAAGTCTACCGACTGTAGCGAACGGATTTTTTTAGGCTGCCATATTTTACAACTAGATGAAAATCGGGAAAATTATAAAGAAATCAAGTATCAAGTTGTCAGCACTCTAACTCAGCGATAAAAATCGAGATCGCAATTCTGTAAACAGGCACCAATTCAGATATCTAAAGCCGACCGGTAAATTGTGAACAGAAGTATTACGAAGCCGATAGGAAACAGTGAAATAAAGTAAGTTGTAAATTCATACATCAAATTCGCTCTAGCATATGTCATTCGCATAACTGGGATGTTTATATTAGTGCACAGGTACCGATTTGTAAACTTCGTGCCTCATTTCTTTAAGACGTCATAATATTGACCGTTCATTGTAAAATTTGTGAGGTCCTAAATAAATGTTTTCCTCGCTGCGATTGCTAAAACCTAACTTTCTCTCTCATTTGCAACAAATCTAATTCAAATCGGTCTAGCGGCTATTTCATAAAAGGATTCCTGCGTCTTGCATGTATTTGAATAGGCAGCACCGGAGTTGATCCCGAGCTCAAGCTTCCTCTTAGTGAAGCTTGTTCTTACTTTCTTCAAGATGACTACTTGCGTTAGCGTTATATCTGTTAAGATCTCAATGCGCACTTCTAGCTTCAGGCCGTCCGATCTCGTAGTGCGCGTTATCAGCTGGCGAAAACCCGCAGGTGTCGCTGCGCATCCTGCTGGAAGAACTGGTGTCCCTCCGGCGCCAAAATGGCCGACTGCAGATGGTGCACCAAGAAGAGGAGCATCATCGGCAGCAGCAATGTCAACAGCAACATCAGCAGCAACCGCAGCACCAGACCAAGGGCCCCGCTAAAGACACGGTTAGCTCACATTATAGAGCGTTAATATACCTATGACCTACCGGAATGACACATCCCTGCGTGTAAAATTGGCGGGTCTTTGTTCTCGCCTACATTCTGACTGCTACTCTCACAAAAATTATTGAAACAGTATTTAAAAACGTTATAGAAAAAGAATTTTTCACTTCTCTGTGGACCCTTTTCGCACATACTCAACCTTAGTTCTTGGAAGTCAGTTTTCTAGAAGACGGCTAAAGTACATTAAGTATCTTGTAGCAACTTTTTTATTATATAGATATAAATACCTTGGTATAGAAAAACTTGCGGCCATACCCATCTCACGATGGCTATCGGCGGCAATGCGTTAGCATTGGATCAATATAGCGACACAACGTATTGCCACCGTCGAAACGAGTTATGCAAGAGGCGTGTGCTGCAGCGGGATTCCAGCGGGTTCGCGCTTCCCTAAAAACCCTCGGCGCCATCTAGCGCCGCGAATCCTGCGCGTGGCCTCCGAAATGCGTGGCGCGCCGGTGCGTGCGAACGCTGACAAGCGCGCCATGCGGCAACCGGGTTCCTCTGTGACGCTGCTTTCTGGGCGCGGTGCGCCTTCTACAGTGGCACTGCCGATAAGCCCGCGCGTGGCCTTCGACGCTAGAAGCGTGGTTCGCCGGTGCCTGCGAATGCTGACAAGCGCGTCATGCGGCAACCGGGTTCCTCTGTGACGCTGCTTTCTGGGCGCGGTGCGCCTTCTATAGTGGCACTGCCGACAAGCCCGCGCGTGGCCTTCGACGCTAGAAGCGTCGTTCGCCGGTGCCTGCGAACGCTGAGAGTCTGTTGCCCTCGCTTGCCGCACACTCGGTGGCACATACTCGGCGACTCAAGTAGGCGAGAGGTTCATTGGAGAGGGGCACATACGCAGTGCATTCATGGCGCAGCTCGCTAAAGCGTTGGCGTGAAAGGCGTTCATTGAAAGCAGCGCATATACCTAGCGCCTTTACGGCGCAGCCTACTGATGCATCGGGTTGCTGTCCTTGAGGAAAACCCTTGCGACGTGGATTCGATTCCTCCCAGCATGGGATAAACTTAAGGGATCTTTTTTTCGTCGTTGTAGAGGGGCACATTCCTAGTGGCAAATACCCAGTTACTCAACTTCGCGTCGAAGACGTTCATTGATGAGCCGCACACAACTACTGGCACAGACCCAGAGACCCGAAGTTGGCATCAAAGGGGTTCGTTGAAGACCAATACAGACCGAATGGCACATGTACAGTGCTCCAAGTCGACGTCAAAGAGTTTCTTCGAACAGCGGTGCCTAACAGGCCGCGCATTTGCAGCGACCCGTGTCGGCGTGAAAAATGTTCGTTGAAGAGGGGCACGTGTGTAAACATTGGCACATACTCAGTGACCCAAATTGGTTCGATGGTTTGTTTGGAAACCTGTTACCTGAGAACACCAGCCCAGTGCGCTAACTATTTGCCCACTGACTACCCAACGACTACGGAAGGCTGGAAAGCGGTTAGATACATAGATACAGACATCGATACGTTGAAAGATATCCAGATAGACAGATACGTAGCCCCCTGAAAGTGCCTGAAGCACCTATAAGAGTGCTAACGCATTAAAACAAACAAACAAATGAACAAACCTCTCAGCAAACAGACGAACGAATGAACCAACTAACAAAGAAGCACACAGCTACCAAAGAAACAGACAAAAGAAACAAAGAAACAAGCAAGCAAGCACACAAGCAAAGCCCGCCGTGGTGGCATAATGGCTACGGTGTTGCGCCGCTAAGCCCGAGGGCGCGGGATCGAATCCCGCGGCGGCCGCGTTTCGATGGGTGTGAAATGCAAAAACGCCTGTGACCCGTGCATTGGGTGCAAGTTAAACGGGCCGTATAATGCAAATCTGTTCCAATTGGTTTTTGTTCCAATCTCCTGTCGTCAAATTTACGTAACCGCCGACGCAAGCATCGGGCGATGACCCGCAGTGTTGTCTGAACAGCCCAACCAAACGATGCCCTCCTTTATAGGAAGTAACTTCTTTGGTTTTAAAAACGAAGAACATTGCCTACAGTCAGCGGTTTGCCTTATCTAATTGGCTGACAAAAGGCGAGGAGCACGCTCTCGTGGAGAGGGTTTCGATGGGACCGAGTCAGTGCACTGAACATGGATAACCGTATGAAGAACGTGAGGCCGACGTCTGCGATTGGTCCGCTTCCCATTCTTAGCTTGCCGTGGCTGGTCGAAAATTGCGGCGGCGTGCAACGGAAGGTTAAGAATGCCCCTGAAACGGATCCTCAACAAAGAATAGTTGGCTGAGCCATCTCGGAGACGTGCCGAAAGGGCTCGATAACGTTATATATACCACGTAAAATTGTTTATTATATGCGCAAATAAATCCGTGCTCTCCGGCAAGTGCGAGTAGCCAATGCCTGAGTGATCGGCAGGTAGCCGTCTTCTATTTCTTTCGGAACGGGGCAGTATCCGGCTATTCAGAAAAAAAAGTTTTTTTTTTGCATATTAATGCATCTATATTGCCTACACGTCACTCACGCAGTGAGTTTCGTGGTTTTGTGACGTCGCCTGACAGGCAGGCGAAGTGGGCGCATCCCGAAAACCTTTGACCGATAGCCGAGTCTCAGACCGAGTGCTAATGGCGAAAAGGCGTCTAACCAGAAATAATAATTTTTATTTCGTTCGGTCTAATCATGCATAACGTGTACACATGACATAAGATGGGGAGCTATCGCGGTTTTCGTGATGTCTCGTGACAGACAGTAGAAATGATGATGACCCGAAACTTTTTGGTCCAGTCGTGGAGGGCTGATTGCAGAATTGGAATAGAAAAGTTTGGAGGAGCTTTACGTTATAGCGCCCCAGCTTGTCAAAACATTTCGGAGTCCCCCACTACAACGTGCGTCAAGCATATCGTGGTTCTGGTACGCAAAATCCTAGAAATAAAAACAAACAAAGCAATCAGTCAAACAAACAAACATATAAACAAGCAAACAAAAAACAATAACTCAAACAAAACAAACAAAAGGCGAGGCAAGACTTACAGCACGGAATAGTCATATCGCTGCCACCAATTTTCAGTTTTGAGTGAGGCAGCAAATTCATTTAGTGGCATGCTCGCTCACCTTTGGTTGTGACCTTTATTAATCTGCCTGTCTGCCGATATACCGCGTCTGACAACGACGCCTGGCTTCAGATCACCAAAAGGGGGGATTCGAGACAATGTTTTATTCGCCAATCTTTACAGCAGAGGCGGACATCAGGGCTTGCGCGATAATCGCCAATGGGATTATTAATTAACATTTCGCTAATTAACCTTCTATATGAATGACTTTAGCGGGTACATTGTATCTCCAGAAAAAAGAAAGTCAGTCAGTGGTCATGCACGACATAACCCTCTGCTGTAAATTATGTGTCGCGCACCAGTTTTGAGAAATAAATGCTCAGTGTCTGAAACGAACGGCATATCTGTTCCGGACAACATGATTCCTTAAGGGAGATGTATGCGATACGTTGAACTCCGTACCGCATTTGAATGTTCGAAAATGTCAGCAGACAAAAGGTTATCGACTCTATGCCACAGCTGTATGTATATATATATATATATATATATATATATATATATATATATATATATATATATATATATATATATATATATATACGCACGTCCTCTTTTATGCCATTCGAATATCATTATCACTTTAACATCGGTATATGGAAACTTGTTAGAATCATTTTCCTGTCTAGACTTGGATTCCCTTGAAATGTTCTGTTTAAAGTCGCGTTAAAGTAATTCAAGATCCTGAGAAAATCTGTAGCATTATGCACGAAAGCGTCGTCACAGCAGTTATGCACTAAAAATAATTCAAAATTAGCTAGGATGTCTGATATCCACTAAAAGCGCAGTCATCCCGCTATTTAGGCAAGCCCGAAGTCCGCTATATGATAGCGGAACATTCGTTAACATGGTAAAAATTGGACACACGCGTAATAATGAACATGACGAGAATGTTTTGTGGCGCCTAAGTAGGCGCCACAAAAGATGGGTGGCTTTTTTCTAACATCTGTTACTGCGAAAAATGTCGAGAATATTGACATTTCATTTTTACGTCTGTTTGCGGATATGGAATAAAAAGTCGTCCTGTTCCATTTTTTAAAGTAGAAGAAACCACAAAACAAGCCTGAAAATTGCAATGTAGCAAATGGCAGTGCAAGTGCAGCTGAGGAAACGAAAAAGAAAATTTGGAGGACGCTTAAGCTTCGCCTTTGCCTTAAGTGCAACGCGACAGCATTTGAAGATCCCTGACTGCTTTTCATGCTTCTCGGCAACTGCAGCTTATGTAACTGTAAAGTTTACCGAGAAATGCTGGCGGCAATCTTCGCGCACGAAGGCGAGCTTTCTGGTAGAAACGCGGCCTCTTGCGTGGGCCGAACCCGGAGGTCGTGCGCACACAGCCGCGCCGGAAAGTTACATAATTTTCTGGTTTCTTTTATTATTTCGCACTTTTAATATTTAAGTTGAGAAGATTTAACATAAAAGGTACGCGCTGTCGCTGTTTTGTCTCATGACATTTGTTTGTGGGCTGTCATTCTGAAAAATTCCGAAGGATAACTTTGTCAAGAATGTAAGACTAAGTGTGAGCAACTTTCGTGATAGAATGGTGCGGCGATAGAATCCGCATATACCGTATGTCACCTAAACATATATATGGGAATTTTCGCTCACGGACAATGACAACGACGCCGTATATTCTGCGACACTTGGACCTCAACGCTATCGCGCGAAAAACAAACAATGCCGGCAGTTGGGAAAAGAACCGGCGAAAGCGAGAACGCCGGCTGAAACTGCGCTTAGAATCGCAGTCTACCGGGGCAGGCTTAACGCCAGGAACTATCAGCGGCGGTTAGTCGAGAGCGCGGAGGACAGTTTGGAAGGAAGGGTACAAATGGCCCGAAAAAAAAAATTCGAGAATGCAAACGCAGCTACGGCATTTAAAGCCAACGACTCGCTTCCTCGTGACGACTGTCATCGCTCTAATTTTTCTCTCCCCTATCATCTTCTGCGACCCCACCGCGCCAGATGGCCCGGCGAGATGTTTCTTCAAGCTTCCTCGTTTTTCTTTCTTCCTTTATTTTTTTGTTCATTCGGCGTCATTATTACCATTATTTGGCCTGTCACGCTGCCGACAGAAAACACACAGCAACCCGCCCACCGGCCAACGACGCATACCGCTTTGAAAAAGATACTCGAAACAAAAAGAAAGAAAAAGAAACCGGCCTCCGCACCGGCAGCCAGTCGGTGTGTCCTGCCCCTGTGGCTGTGTGTCTCCCCGGCGAAAGGGACGACGCCGCGTCGCGGAAGCGAAACGACCTCGAATGAACCCGGCGCAGACTTCCGGGCAGCTTTCACTATACGCGTCGGGAGCGCGCGTGTCTGTACGTGCGTGCGTCTCGAGTAGCCGCGTGCTTGCCGCCGCTACTGCGAAAGAGACGCGCACGTTGTTGACGCGGCGCGGGCACGATCGGCATCTGCCGCTATATCGGTCAATGCCGGACCGGTTCCCCGCCTCCGGCGGCCCGGCTACTGACTTTCGCCGCTCTTCTCACTGCCTGGCCGATGCCGCTTTCGCTTTCTTTCCTTCTGCTCGTGCTGTTTGGGCTTCGTTGTGCCATGCGTCTTTGCAGACTTTTCGCCGGAGTTTATAACGCTATACGAATTTCAGAGTGAAGGCAAATGCGACTGGGGCCGACGACCAGACTGCGTTGGCTTTCCGAGACCCGCCGCTTTTTTCGTTCGTTCCAGTCTGCAGCGCTGAAGACGCCGTCTGTCAATGAATACACAGATTACCACTGAAGACGTCAGCATACTTATAGGCACAGCGGGCAGCGATGAAAACGTTTTGCGTCAATGAAGTTGAGCGACGCACGACGCCTTCAGTGTTGTTGGTTGTACTTGTTGGTTGCGTTGTTGGTTGTACCTATACGCGGGTCATTCACAGGTGAACCGTGCCTTGCTCCGTACGCGACGTCGTCTTCGGCACTACAGTGGACGACGTGCCTTTGCGGTAGCGTTCCTCCCGTGAATCCTGTGCGCCCCGTGCCTCCCCCGCGCGCCGAGCTACGAAGACGCTCTTAACATTTCTGAGAGACGCTGGTCGCAACGAGCTATTTTAGCATTGTACGTCGTGATGCACGTGTCTGTTACGTCTGCATCGAGTGACGCATGTCTTGAGGGTATCGTTTCATTTATCGTCACATTCACCTGCAGCAGCATGGCGCCAGGCAAACGTCTCCAGTTTTCATTAAAGTCTGTATCTCTCTCTGTCTCTCACCGTCAGTCAGTTCACCTGCATCCTTAAAAGGACACTGAAGAGAAAAATGATTTCTTCTCCATCAGTAATTACCTTTCTACAACACCAAAAACACCACTCTGACCACCATAAGACGCTTGCTAAGCCAGAAAATATGCGCAAAAGCGAAAGACGGGTGGTGACGCTTCCTTGAAGCTCCCGCACCTGGTCACTGTGACGTCATGAATTTTGATGGCATGTTCTAAGGCTTACTTAATTATATATCGGTACAGGTTGGACTACATTGTGTTTTAAAGGAACCAAATAATAAACATGGGTAGTTTCGGGAACATTTACTCAGCCAACACGGCCCAAATGCGAAAATATACTTTGTAGTCCTCGACGTTAGACTGACGTACCGGCGTTGGGGTTTCGGCGCGAAATTCAAATACTGATACATCAACCTTCATTTTTCTATATAATAATCAAAATATTATTTTGAAATGACTGCCTGCGGGATTCTCGAACAATGCTTTATTAGTCTAAACTGATTTGTTGTGTCGCTTTAGTGTCCCTTTAAGTACGCTGTGTGCTAATTATGCTGTGGCCCTGAGTAGCACTGGCTAAAGCGCCCAGGGCTAGATCTAGCGCGCATAAGCATCCTGGGCAGCTTGATGGCTGTCGCAGTATCGCAATTGGTAGGACAACGTACGCGTAATGCGGAGGTCGTGGGTTCGTTTCCCAACGTCGACAAGTTACTTTTTCGCCCGCTTTCATTTCCCTTTTGTTCATTATTTTTCCACGCTTCAATTTCAACCACAGCTAGTTATTACCCCTTATGCTTACCCCGGTCGTCATTAACAAAAATCGAGCGATTCTGTTTCTGTTCTTCTCGTTATGCTTCCTCGTATGAGGGAAGACGCTGTGCATCAACGAAAATTATTAATTGTGAAAATTTAAGGCCTGAGATAGTTTAAGAGGCCGTGTGCAGCTCATGCGTCATGTGTTATCCGGGCTCAACTGGATCTGTGGAAATAATATTTTGGGTGCCAGGCACATCGTCGGAGAAGTAAAATTGTATATATTTTCCGCGTTTTTTTTTTCGCAAGGTTAACTTGCTACAAGCCAGCCATTGGTGCCCACAGACACCACAATCCTGCGATGACTTTCTAAGTGGTTATCTGCAGTATCCTCACTACGTTATTAATGACTCACATTCATATCGGCGTCGTAGCAAACCAAGAGAACCAAACGTGGCTTTCGTTTCGATAAATTCTGCAATCCCGTATAATAATTTTTCAGTTTTAGCCATTATAAAATTTTATAATTTTATAACCGAACGAAATGAGGTGGCTTATACGCCATTAGCCTTAGCTGACATGGCCTACAGACGAAATAAATGCCACCAAGGCACGCTGGTGCCCTGCTTTCGCTTTATTGCTGATGCGTGACGGACCACTTTTGAGGTGAGCCGTGAATCCTCGAGGTACGCTTTTCGTCCTCAGAAGCACCAGTCGGATCTTTTGTTATATGGCTATAGGGGTTGTGCGAATATTCGAAACTTTCGAATAACGAATCGAATAGTGTCCTATTCGATTCGGTCTTCGAATAGAATAGTCACTATTCGTAATCGCGAATAGTTTTTGAGTATTTTGCGAACATTTTATAGCCCCAGCTGCGCACAGTTAAACATAACATTGGAGCAAAACAATGATTAACTTCATCCACGCAGGCATAGCTTGTCCGCGTACACGATGACCTAAAACGCGAGAACTATACGTAGTGGATCAGGCTACGTCGCTCAGGGAGTCCGACTTTACCGACTATACGAACAGTCATGCGCATGCGAACAAACTGCTTATCTGTTTTTATGATGTTCCATTTTCGCGTTTAATGAACAGCGTTTCATAATGTGTAATGTAGTCACTGGGACTTGCTAACGTTACGAATACCGGGATGTGAACATAGGTGAACACAGTGTTATACTAATTGTGAAAATGGTGGTCCGTTATCAGAAAAATATCCGAAAAGCATTCAATCCCATTCACTGCTGGCACTATTCGATTCGTATTCGATTTGCTCCTCAGAATTGTAATTCGCGTACCCCTAATTATATAGCGTCACCGCGTGGCTTATGGAGACTTCCCAGTCGAGGTGTGCTGTCGTTATAGCATGAGCCGTTAAGCTTCGAAGTTCAGCTTACCACTTACGAGGTGGGAGAGAGCAGATAGAACACGGTGCGCTGTGATCTTTACGTGCGAGGCTCAATCAGCTAATGTTGAGGTTGCACGAGCTTAGGTTACGGAGTCGATCGTTATGCCATAGGTTAGCTTAAGTTGGGATAAGCCGCATCAAGGCCAGGTTAACCTATAGCAAAAATAATTAGCGAGCAACATTTTTGACAGGTGTCTTACAGATTATTTCCTTTTCTCGTATCGCCCGCAATCTCTATTTTGCCAACACCCGTCTGGGGCACAGTCTCGCTTGGGTAGCTTTGCGCTCCCTGCTGCCGGCCCTGATTTGTCGTGAAGCAGAAAACGCTCTAAGCTCGTCTAATCTTTCAGGCCGAACACTGCTTAGGCGTGCATGCCGCCTCCCCGAGAGGCAAGCCAGGCATGCGTAACCGTGTGCCCACGCTGCGAAAGCCCAGCCCTCGAAGGACTTGCGCCCGTTGCACCTGCCTGCACGGGCGTGTAAGTCGAACACCTTTTCGAAAATCACGATTTGCAAAGAGGTCGATATCCGCTAAGATACGAGTGAGTCATCTCGTACAAGTACTGACAGCTATTCTTTTTTTTTTTTCGATACTCTGTGTATAGTCGTCAAAACCGGCCTTTGGCGTTTGGCTAGTGTACAATCAGACTTAATGCTCGCACGGGGTGTGACAGCAGTGCACCTTTCTCGTAACAAGCGCGATATTTCGGACGGAAAGCAATCCGTATGCTTTCAGCTGAAATGGTTGCTTATACGCTGTTAAGAAACGAAAGGACGCCCTGCCAAGGCGTTTCTGTTGTAAGTAGTGAAACGTAGGGGCTTTACGGAACAGTGTAGAAGGGATATACAGCTGATAATTCATAACAGCTTTGGCGTCGTGCTGTGGAAACACGTTTATAAACGCACAGACTAATCGCCAGCATGTTTTGCATCCTTTGTGTTAGCCTTTTAAGGCAGTATTTTTTTCTAAAGGTGACTCCAAATGGGCCATTGCTTATGCACGCGTTCTGTGCGTGCACACACACACACACACACACACACACACACACACACACACACACACACACACACACACACACACACACACACACACACACACACGCACACACGCACACACACACACGCACGCGCGCACACACACACACACGCACACACGCACACACGCACACACACACACGCACGCGCATACACATACACGCACACACACACGCACACATGCGCACGCACGCACACACGCACGCACACACACACGCACACGCACACTGAGAGAGAGAGAGACGAGAGAGAGAGTGAGCGTGAGGGAGTCAAAGAAACGCAAAAATATTAGAAAGACCCGGATGTTTGTTATTAAAGTTTGTCCAATGCAGTTCAACCCGGATGTTAACCAGCATGGAAAATTCTGCTCACGGATGTACAAAGGAAGAAAATAGAGAACACAGCCGGTTTTAGTTTCGGTCCACTGAAAAAAAAAAAGTTCCGTTCCGTTTCTGCTCCGTAACGAAAAAAAAGATGATCCATAATGGTTCATAACGGTTTTTGATTGCACACAAAAATTTTTGAAGCAATTCAACGATAAGAACATAGTATTTATTTTTCTCGGTGAGGGGGATTATTAATTCTGAAATTATGCTCAGCGCCTTGAGTCAATGCACCGAGCATGACCTCGGAAGCAGCGCGTCATCGAATGTGCTCGCCGAAATGCGAGGCCGCTGTTCCGATAAAAGAAGCTTAAACGAACATGAAAACTTCGGTAACAAAGCGTTGTACCCGTAGAAAACGAAACGATACGCTCTTCAGCGCGCAATCCCTGCGTTTTGCTACAATGCCCATCTGCTATGCACCGAGTGACAGGCTTAGATTTGTGGAGCGCTCGAGAGGCTGCAGCTTGCACAATCTCTGCCTGAGATACGCGCTAATGCTGACTTTATATGACATCGGTTGTTTAAAATTGCCGACTTTGCTCTTGATCTGAAAACCGATAAAAAAATTTCGGTTTCATTCCGAAGCAAAACAATAAGAAACGGTTTCGGTTTACGTTTTTGTTAAAATAATGAGTATCGGTTTTCTTTTTTCGTTTTTGTTTTCGTTCCGTTCCGATACAGTGGAACACACACACCGAGCAAATGCAACACTATCACAGCAAAGAATCACAATGAACACCAATGAATGCCGAAGCACTTGTGAAGGTTTCTTGTCCTTAAGTATTTTAACAATGAATTTGTCCTCCTCCGCTTCGATGGCTTATGCTATGAGGTCGGCACTCCAGAACGGCTTGTTCTGACAACGGTCTATAAAGCTCTCGTCTGTCTTACATCTGCCCTGTACTGCGATTCGCCTTTTCTCCAAGAACCAAACAAACGTTCTCCCGCAGTGCGCGGTTAAGCGGTTACTACACTGTTCTCCAAGATTTATTTTTTTCTCTCCTTCAGCGAATGCATTTTATGTCCATGTCTACGCACCCGCAAAGTGCGTATTCTTCTCAGATTATTTTTTATATAGCTTGCGCGAAAAGAAAAAAAAAGAAAGATTCGCGGTTTTCGCAGTATACGTAACGTTTGTCTCTTACCTTTTCTTTTCAAAAGTTGCTTCAGGCCTTAAGTGCTTAGCGCGGTTGTGAAAGCGACGCCCCACGCGATTTGAAAGCCGCTAACGGGGACGAAACTGCGCGGACAAGGGAGAAATATCTCAACAGCGCTGAAGCACGTCGTGGCCGCTGGCTGCTCATTTCAATTCGTCTGCCCGGCATCACGGAGGCCGTCAAGCTGAAGTAGAGTATTATGTGAACAGTCTCGTTGCTCCGTTGTTAAGCCACTGTTTCGTTTCGTTTCGTTTCGTCTCTGTGCTGTAAAGACAGACTCGAGCAGTCTCTTTCGACACGAGTCTGGTCAGGTGAGAAAGAAATGGGCTTGGTGTCTGCGTTGTGCAGAGAATATATAACGTCCGTTGTCACCCGATTGGACAAGTAAATCAGTGCGTGAAATTATGGCTTCCACTTAAAAAAACAACAGCAATGATACATGGCCGTGCTGACAATGCTCCCTTTCGCTCTTCTTTCCTATTTTTTTTTTCATTTAGGGCGTAGCACAGGACATTTACAGTGTGGTGACAGCGTCTGCGAAGTTCTAAATCAGAGGGCTCAAAGGACTGTATCGACAAACGTCTGTTCCGTATCGTTCTAGTGCGAGTGTGCCCGTTTTTTGCTCGAACCGCGACTTCGCAAAACCATGAATTCGCGCCGACTTGCACTGTTATCAGTCCTGCTTCACCGCGTGTTACTTTCGGTCCGCGCTTGAAGGCGCGAGCAGGCTTGAATAATGAAGAAATAGGGGCATATAACAAACAATGCGGTCACCACTCGAAAATGTGCCAAGCCTCAGCGGCAAGTTGATATAGTGATCGATAGAGTTTAATGGTCCCAAAGAAACCGAGGTCCGTGTAATGCACCCGTAGTGGATTGCTCTAGATTAATTCTAACCGTGTGCGATTCTTTCGCCATGCGCGTAAATCTAAGCACAGGTGCGCGCTTTTTTTTTTCCCGACCTCCCATCTGCTCCGCAACAGAACACTTTGTCCACTGGGTTATCGCGGTCCGTATATGCATCTAAACATGAGGAGAAGACGAATAAGACGCCTTATACAGTTATGAAAGCATTGTCAGACCCTGTACTCACGGCTTCTCTAGATTTTAAGCAGCTGGTATTTTCATGAAGTAGAAAAAGCTCCAACTCAACGTGGCGAAATTCTCCCTCGCGAAATTGCGTTGCCACGTTGCCTCTCTCTGCGCTTTTACGCGCACATCTTCAGGTTTGGTGCCCTCCCCTTAGTGCTCTTTTTTATTGCAGTTAGGAAGACACAGTTATACAATTCTTCCTATATCTTGTCGCCTCTTCATTGTTTCAAGAAAAGCATCTGAGAACTCTTCCTCTTCGAAGACTTGACATGGACATAACAGATTCTGGTAACCTTTCGTTTGACGCGCTGGATTCGGGGAGTCAGCCACAGGGATGCCTGCTCTGCCATCCAGGAACTCCTTATTGAGGGCAACCGATTGCCCTGTTAAATTTGTATCTCTTTTCTCTCTATATAACTTTTTGCACTTTCCAAGTAATCATTATTAGCACTTATTGTTGTGATTCTTCTCATGTTAACTTGCGCGATTTCGCCTTTCAACTGCGTTTACGCTATACCAGTCTTGAAACATTATTTTTAAACTCATGGAGCACGTCATACTTAACCGCCTCCACAATTTTGCGGAGGACAACAACCTATTTCCGAACTTCATAATTGGCTTTCGTCCTAAACTTTGCACGCAAGACGTCATGCTTCAGCTTAAACATCAAGTTCTGGACCACATATCCAAGAATGGTACCCGGGCTGTCCCGGGCCTTGATCCTACAAAGACCTTCGACAACATATCGCATCATGCCATACTGGAGAATCTGCAGTACCTAGGTGTAGGCCAGAGGACCTGCAACTACATCAAAGATTATCTCAACCACCGCACAGCGGAACTAAGAATAGGAAAACTAATCGGAAAAGATCCCTTTTGGAAGTCGTGCCACACCGCACGGATCATTCTTGTCCCCCTTCCTCTTTAATTTAGCAATGATCCGATTACCAGAACAACTTAATCAGATTCCAGATCTACACCACAGTCTGTATGTCGACGACATCCCCCTGTGGGTGGTTAAAGGCAGCGATGGAGATATATAAACCACGCTACAACAAGCTGTAGACACTGTTGAAAAGTACGTGACCGACAAAGGCCTCGCCTGCTCCCCGCAAAAATCAGAACTCTCCCTACTCAGAGCCCCTACAAACCGCAAATCCGACACTGCACCACCTCCAGAAATCACTGTGTGAGCCAGAGGAGGCATGATCCCGGTGGTGGCCACCATCCGTGTACTCGGCCTCTTCATGCAAGCTCATGGGCGCAACGGCAACACAATGCATAAACTAGAAGCGTACGTTCAACAGACGATGCGACTCACCTCAAAAATTGCCAACCGACACTATGGCATGAAAGAAGCCAACCTCACAAGGTTGGTACGAGCCTTCGTGCTCAGCCGCATTACCTACATCGCCTCGTACGTCTGCCTCAAAGCGGCTGAGAAAGAGAAAATAGAGGTAATTATCCGGAGGGCCTATAAACAGGCCGTTGGGCTAGCTATAAGAACTGCCAACGCTAAATTGCTTTCCCTAGGTGTGCACAACACCCTGGAGGAACTTGTGGAAGCACACCTTATATCTCAATACGAAAGGCTAGCTCAGAGTGCCGCCGAGCGAAACATCCTCCAGAATCTCGGCATCAACTACGAGTCGATGCAAAGCACTAAAGTAGACATTCCTCACGATCAGGGGCGCCATCTCAAGATTAATCCACTCCCTAAAGACATGCACTCCGAATTCCACTAGGAAAGGAGGGCCGAGCGGTCCAAAGCACTACATGAGAAATTCCACGCCTTCAAAGACGTAGTCTATGTCGACGCCGCAGAATACACAAAACGCAACTGTATGTCCACTGCAGTGGTGGAATACTCAGGTCAAATACGCGCTGGTGGTTCAATCCGCACCAGAAGCTCTGAAACAACGGAAGAGGCGGCTATCGCTCCGGCAATAGCCTCCACACGTTTTCATTACATTATTAGTGATTCCAGAGCAGCAGTACGCAATGCTGCGAAAGGTCGGGTCTCGGCTCCCGTAAAAAACATACTAGACACGAACCAACACCCACGACCAATCCAGATCATTTGGGCACCAGTACACTCCTCCCTACCCGGCAACGATGCTGCCCACACCACCGCTCGAGGACTCGCCAACCGAGCACCCGTGCGGCTCATGCTAGGATCAGAGAGGGATCGCATGGTCAGTTACCAGGAAATAACTGAGCACTACAGTTTAGCCAGGGCAGTGTATCCGCCAGCACACAAATCGCTTAACAAGCGACAAGAAGTAGCTTGGAGACGCCTTCAGACGAACACCTACCCCAACCTTGTAGCCTGTCACTACTACTACCCGGACCAATACCCTAATACATGTAACCATTGTAAGAAAAAAGCGGATTTGTTCCATATTATGTGATCGTGCCCAGCGGAAAATCACACAAATCACGAAATAAGTAATACTGAGCAGTGGGAGGCCGTGTTGCTCAGCTCCGACCCTGACCTTCAGGCCAAGGTCATCAAGAGAGCTTAAGAAGCCGCCCGGGCCCAGGGGCTCGTGGCTGCTTAACAACAAGGTCATCCGTCAATACCTTGTTTTCAAATAAAGTCTTTACTCACTCACTCACTCACTCCTATCCTAGCTTGGAATAATCCACGCAATTGTTGGCTCATCCACCATAGCGGGTACGAGACACATTTTCACTGGACAGCAACAATACCAATAGCTGACATTAGCGAAAGCCTTAAACGATAACATATAGGCGGAGGCAGGGACATTTGCCTACAGTCCATTGATTTTGCATTGCACGTAATCTTTTTATAGCGTGCACAATTTTTGTTCGGTTTTGGGGAGAACAAGTGGAGTAGGTGCATGTCTTCGTAAAATGTCGCTTTCGCTGCTTGCGAAATTCGTGCATATGGGCGAGGGTCAATTAAGTTTGGAATTGCGCCTCCCCCCCCCCCCCCCCCACCCCCGCAAAAAGAAAGAATTGTATCTCTCAAACAAGTCCAAAGCAAGCGTGCATGGGCGGAGAGCCCTATAATATTCCGAGAATTAGCAATGAAAAACAAAACAAAAAAGAAACGCAAGCTATCGCAAGTAAATCTAGAGATGTCCTCGAAACGGTTACCTTCGAAGCGGTGTTCATGGTTACTCTGACGGAAGCGAAAGGGACCGTCTTGCAGTTTTGTCGAAAGCCGATGTGCGAATCACAGAGCGAAGTTACCCGGACAGAGCTTTTTCGCATCTGGCTGATTATGCCGACCTGCGATGTCGTACGTGGAAGGTATGCTTACGAAAAGACAGTCTTCGCTTTCCGGATTATTCATTGTAACATGCACAATGACACCACGTTCTTCGGGCATCACCATATGGAGATACTAGTACGAATATGTGTAGCGATACTTCTGAATATCATAGTGCACTATCAGCCAGTCTGGAATAGGAATTAGGAAATAGATTCGTGTTATCACAATATCGTTCTTGTATACAGCGTTTCTGAATACAAAAATACAACGTTCTTCAATACGTACAACGTTAACGAACCAGAAGCAATTGTAGCGCGGAGGTATGGCTGGCTTGGCTGCTGCTTGCCTAGCGTTTGCTTTCCTACGTTTAAAATTAGGAACATATGCGCAATACAAAATTACCTACGCCCACGATGGATGAAGGGGCGCACAGATTTTATGAGCCATTAAAACTTCTTCTGCTTGTGCTTCTGCCGCGTCAGCCGTCAAGGTCCGTGGTTTGTGGCAACAAGCTATTTAATCCTTAGCCATTTTTGTACGCCAAGCCAAACCAGTATGATATTCAGCTCATTGACTGTTTTTTCCTACCAATGCGTTGCGCAACTCTCTAGCCATCTGTTGCCAGCACCCACTACAGATGTGTTAATGAATTTTTCCCACTGGGAAAATTTTCTCACTCGACTCTGCGTTCAAAAATTGACATAAAAGCGTGCACTGCAATTATACGCGCTTTGCTCGAGGTTTTAACTTCACCCAAATAAAGCCCGAGCACCATTCCACATCAAAGAAATTTAGAACTGTTTGACTGCCTTGATTTCCGGCCATGGAGAGTGCATTCGTACAAAAATAAGAAAGGTTATTTCAGTTGCAAATTATTTTGTGCGCTAATTGATTTGTCATTAATTTGTTGAAACTTCGTACTGGAGCGAAAATTTGTAGCATTTGTGACACACTGGAACGAAGCCTCCTATGCGTCAGAAATGCTACTGTGTCTATCCCGTTATGTTTCGCGTGATTAAATAAGGATGTTTGATGTGTCAAACTCTGCGCATCAAACATTATATGTCGGGCTGTGTGGGGCTAAAAGAAAGCTACAATTTTGTCCCAACGTACGGCTCTTATTATTCTATGCCGGCTGCGCTCTCCACACGGCGCCATCGCAGGTTTCTTCCGCGTCCTGTTTCCCTAGCCCCTATGC
Organism: Dermacentor variabilis; assembly: GCF_050947875.1. Taxonomy (NCBI): domain Eukaryota; kingdom Metazoa; phylum Arthropoda; class Arachnida; order Ixodida; family Ixodidae; genus Dermacentor; species Dermacentor variabilis. The sequence continues at coordinate 108,459,336 of NC_134570.1, forward strand.
AAATAAGCAGGCAGTTTCGCGAATTGAGAAAAGAAAAACCAAAGGAAGCTGGATTTCCCTCCTCCTCGATACTTGTTTTTTATCTTAAAGCGATCGCGTCCAGTCACGTCCGGCACCGTTCTATGGTAGCACAGTTGCTTCGCCCAGTATAGCAACGCCACACTGCAGACGGGCAAAAAAAAAAAAAAAAAAAAGGGAAAAGAAAAGAAATCGCTGTTGCGGGAATTCTACACTCAGCGCGCAGAAAAAAGTGGCGCTGCCGCAAGGACGGCTTTCTCTCACATTCCGTAGTTGAATGAAGAGGACAACTGATCTCGGCGACTGTCGAAGGTTCCTTCGGTAGCTCTGGTGGCACTTACATTGTGCCTCCTCCCCCCCCCCCCCCCTTCTGCTATAGTGTTCTGGAGGCATAAAGGTTTGCTGGGAGGAGGGCAGGGAGGTAGGTGAGTGGGAAAGGTGCTCGTGGTGCGGAGGCCAACGCAGAAAAAGCGCACGCTTTGGTGGCGTTCAATTGCCGTGGGCTCAATTTTCGCCAGCACGGCGGCGTTGCGGCCGTGCTCTCGGCCAGAGACCGGCGTTTGCCCCCATTCCTGCGAGTGGACGTAAGACGACGACGAGGAGGTGGCGAGATCGCATTGTTCCCCGGAAGGAGGGGAATAGCGAGAAGGGGAGGGGGGAGGGGTCGATGTAGTGTGTAACCCGCCACGACGGTGGTGCGAATGAGGCGCGACCGAAACCGTGCAAGTCGCGAGACAATTTCCGAGTACCGCCGTCTGCAGCTCGGCGCGCGGTGTTGTTTCTTTTTTGTTTTCTCTCGCTAGAGCGCCGGGGTGGCAGTGGTGTAGCGAGAAACGGTACAGTGGCCCGTATAGCAGACGATACACGACGGCGGCGGCAGTGTTTTTCGTCTGCTACAGTGGCGAGTCGTGCAACTTCGGAGATTTCAGAAGACCGGCGGCAGTGTTGCTTTGCTGCGGTTACAGCAGCACCGCGGCGCTTGTAACGGACCATCTTCGACGGTCGCCGCAGCATTTGTCACTTGCTACAAAGTAAAACGGAGCAAACCGAGCAGGTTTCGGAGGATCTCCATACAATCTGCGCTCTGCAAGCTGCGTTCTTCTCCTCCGTCTGCTATATTCAATCTCAGCAGCAGTGCTTGTAGCGGACAGTACGTGCCCCACGGCGGCGGCGCAGCGACGGTGTCTGTCGTCTGCTACAGCGCGACAGCACAGCAGTGCGCGCTGGATTACAGCTCCTGTGTGCAGCTGTGCTCGAGGGGGGCGCCTCGTCATCGTCGACGCCGCCTGTTTGCATCGCGTGCGCTGCTTGAGTTTCGCCAGTTTCCACGCCAGTGGTCGCGGCAAAGAGGCGAGCAGTCGCTGCAGGAGAGGCAGGTGCCGTGAAAGGCCGCGTTTGTTTGCCTCTCTCTCGCCCTTTCTCGCGGACACTCGGGACCGCTGTTGCGTGCGTGTTGGTGGTGCCCGCGCAAAACCTCCACGACGTCTGCAACCGTCACACCGTCAAAGGACCTATATACATGCTGAAGTGGAACCCTGTGGAGATGCGCTACCATCCGGGAGTGTTCCGGGGGAGTACCGATTACTAGTATCAAATATCGCGTTAGAATCACGCAACGCGGCCAGCTGTGCTCTGCACGCGAGGTGTGAGTGTGTGTGCGTGTGTGTACGTTGAGCGGGTTGCCTCATCGCTACCTGTACAACTTGTTTCGCACGCATGGCGCTGAACCGGCTGAAGGCTGGTCGCGGTCTTCAGCCGGTTCCCGAGGAATCTGCGGCCAACGGTACGACGGCTGACGCCCACCCGGATGCTGCCGCCGTTCCGGTGAATCCATTGGAGCAGTGTGTCAAAAGTAAGTGCCTAATCTCTTCCCTGTTTACATCGAATGTAATCGAATCACTGCCTATTTCACTTTCCTCATTGCCATTTCGGAGTAGCACTAAATGATTATGTGAAGAAGACCTCGAATGTTGACGCCGCGTCTAGTAACTGCACGTTGGCCAATCTGACGTGAAGCTACAACGCTATGCATATGCGGTGCGTCTTTAGAGAGCGTCTATGGCATCTACGGTAACGCAGTGAGCTACTCCGCAATCTGCGGGCAGAAAAAGAAGGAAAGAAAGTATACGAAAGAAATCATTGACGGAAAGCTGGCTGGAAAGTCAGCCAACGTTGAGCTAAAGAACAGCTGGAGAGTTTTTTTTTTTTTTTTTTTTTTTTTTTGCAGCCTTATGAGTAGCGCGAGCGTTTCAAATCCCATTCGACGGTATATGGCGATCATCTGCTGCACAGCGGTCCGCAAACGCCGAACCTACACTTCTCGGATCGTTTCGTTTGTTCAGCGCGATTAGTCACACGCAGCCTTTCCCGAAGGTTTTTTTGTCTATATCTTTTGCACCGACAATAATGCCGAGTCGTGCTCCTCCACAATACAGCGGGAGCTTTCTTAGGCGCCTTGATAGAAAGAAACAGCAGCAACTGAAGAATAACAATAGTTCCCATTGCTTCGTGTTTCATTGTCTGGAAAACAAAAAAAAAATAAATAAATATATATGATATTGCGGGGATGCAGGCGCAGAAGAATAATCCGCAAATAAAAAAAATACTGTGAGGAACTCTGGTTCTGCGATCGTTTTGCTACCACAGGTACGACTATTAACATACGGATTTGATGTGGCTTCAAGCGTTCTTGCTGCGTTATGTATTACGCTTTACCTTTCTAAATTTCTGAGTATTGATATTTTTCTTTCTAAACGCTACAAGGCAGTAATTATCCGTGCTCATGTTCATTTATTGCGAATTGTCACATTTATAAAGCAATCTTTTGTCGAAAATGATCAGTTCGCAAAGCCACAAAGCAATTTCGAAGTCAGAAGGGCGAATTTCAGGCCAATACACGTATAGACTAATAAGCATTCACAAATTAAGTTTTTGATTATACAGGGTGCCCCACGTAACTTGAACCAAAATGCTACGTAGCTGGTCAGGACCAGGGTGATGTTGCTTGCTGCCGCTTGCAGATACTCAGATTATATTTTGCATTCCGCATAATTACATAGTTAGTCTTAATAAATCAGCTTGTCAAATATTATTTCTAATTATATTAAGCGTGTCAATCAGGAAATTGCAGAGAAACAGGAAGAACTCCCGATACAGCTTTCTCTTGCTTAATACGTGCTACATAAAAATCTTGGAGGACGCTTAATTAAGCTTCGACTCGACCGCGATAGCATTCAAAGATCCCTGAGTGCTTCTCACGCTTCCTGGGAACTGCAGCTTATGTAACCGTAATGTTTACCGGGAAACGCTGGCGGCGAACGCTATGCACGGAGGTGAGCTTTCTGGTAGAAACGCGGCCCCTTGGGTGGGCCTATCCCGGAGGTACCGCAAGCCGCGCCAGAAAAATTACGTCATTTTCAGGTTTCTGTTATTTTTTCGCACTTTCAATATTTAAGTCTGAGAACATTTAACATAAGAGGCATGCGCTTTCAATCTTTTGTTTCATGAGTTTTGTTTGTGGGCTGTCAGTCTCAAAATTCGGAGGAATAACTTTGTCGAGAATGTAAGACAAGGTAGGAGCAACTTTGGGGATAGAATGGTGTGGCAATACAACCTGCATGTACCGCGTGCCACATAGCAAGGCGTGGCATATACACGCACCTAAATACATATGAAAATTTTCGCTCGCGAAGAACTCCGCCGACGCCGATACCGGATTTTGTGGAACAAGGACCCTTAACGCTATCGCGTTAAGAGTGTTTTTCCCAGCATGAAAGAAGCCCGCGAATACACGTAAAGTGCTTCGAGCGGCCACTCGCGCGGCAAGTTTTCGTGTATTCGTGGGCTTCTTTCATGCTTGGAAAAAAACATTTATGTAGAACCTATTGAACAATAGAAAGCTGTATCAGGAGTTTTTCATGTTGCTCTACAATTTTCTCATATACACATTTAATATAATTATAATATTAGAGTTGTCAATTAGTTTAGACCAATTATGGAATTAGGCGGAACGCAAAAAATAATCTTAGTATCTCCAAGGGACCGCAAATAACATTACCTTGGTTCTGTCCAGATACGCAGCATTTAGATATTTTTAAAATTTCGGCTAAACTTACGAGGGACACCCTGTATATTTGATGGCACAAATTGCAGTTTACGAATTGTAGTGGGTAAGTTCGCAAGACGTATCCACTTAGAACGAATTTTCAGGAACCCACCGTGACCCGCCGTGGTTGTACATTGGCTATGATGTTGGGCTGCTGAGCACGAGGTCACGGGATCGAATACCGGCCACGATGGCCGCATTTCGATGGGGGCGAAAACACCAGTGTACTTAATTTAGGTGCACGCTAAACAGCCCCAGGTGGTCGAAATTTCCGGAGTCCTCCACTACGGCGTGCCTCATAACCAGAAAGTGTTTTCGGCACGTAAAACCCCGTAATTTAATTTTCAGGATGACACCAGTTTCGACATATTCATTCTCAAAGGTGTGACGAAATGAATGGACGTTCCATTTATTTCGCGCTTCAATGCATGAAACGGCGCTCATAAAATTAAAGCGGAACGATAGTTCAAATTTACCGCAAGTGTCACGCCGCGTATCTCTCAACACGTGCAATCCTTAGAAGTCGTTCTAAGTGAACGTGCCTTGTAAACTTGCCCGCTACAATTCGTAACATGGCAGTATGTACCGTAAGTTAACCATTTAAAAATGTTAGCGTTCCCTTTTTTTAATTTTTTTTGCGGTTAGTCCACCGCGCGTTTCGATGTCTCGTGTGAATAATGTCCGCCCCCTTCGAGTTGAATCCAGCCCAGAGGCCTACACTTTCGCCATCTGCCACATGCGACTTAATCTTTTTTTTTTTTGTAGGGTCTCAAAAAAGAAACATCCCGTACAGTTAGAAAGTCCCGCGAAGACGGCGATGACGCGTTCCGCGCTGCGTGCGTGAAATGCGGGCGCACACATTACAGGTTAGCGAACCGGTGTGCGAAGAAATCCGGGTTTTAAGTTCTCCACAGGTTAGCACCTTTTCTGCGCCACGAGCGGCGGAAGTTGGGGGTGGGGGGTGGAAGGGTTCGTGCGCAAACCCGATGACACGTGCCGTGTAAAACCGCGGTGCGTTGCAATGCTCGTCCGCTGCGTACCTTGTAAAAAAATATAAGGAGAGAGAGAGAGAGAGAGAGAGAGAGAGACCGAGATACAGAGAGCATGAAAGAATGGGGCTGTGAAAAATAACGGTCGTATAGCTTGTCGCATGTTACCCAGGTTTTCTGAGTCACTACTACGCGCAATGAAATTGATATTAACAAACTAGACGAGAAGGTATCTCTACTGCCACTTTATTAGTGCCGCCCGCTTGCGTTATTGAGCGTTCTATATTGCGCCATGCAATATTGTAATGTAGGAGCAGAGTGTATCATACCGACGTTAGAGAAAAAAAAGAAAGCTTGCGTTCTGTCTACACTTGTAAGCATCCAAACACGGCTTCCTGCCGCAGGACATAGGGCGGAAGAGTTGAACCTCTTGGAAAACTTAATTTTCACACTTGTATTCAGCATCTGTGCCTTCGTACTATAGCCACAAACTGTTCTATTCTTGGGAGCGTTTCCTGCTTTCTGTCTAATGCAATATTTGTTGCTTAGCTTCTCTTAAAGCAGCACGTGAGCGTATGTAAAGCTTTAACTGTCTCGAAACGTGTCCCGAGGCGTTTCGAAACACTTTTCTAGATTTAGCCGACAGTGGTTCTCGTTTCTGCTGACACGTGTTGGCAGTTTACTGTAACGGTCGAGTAGAACTTCCGCGCATTATCTCTTGATGTTGAATTCGTCGTCGTACACAATCATGCATATTATGTGAACGTGTTAGCACGCATAAGCACGCGTCAAACTCTAATTAGGTCTTTAACTCCACGTATCTGCAAGCTATACGGACGCTTCGCTCAAAACAGAAATACGCTGTGTTGCCTTACACAATGCAGGTATGAAGACGGCATTTTATTCCCGTCTTGATTCATGTAGACAAGAACATCGGCAGCGTTGCCTGTACTACTGCAATGCACCTACTTATTTTAGTGTAAGCTGTAGAGCAGGAAAACAATTTGTCTTAAAGTTGAGCGTAACTATATTTGCAGCTTCATCAAGTACTACATGCGATCTTTGTTAAATTGAGCCAGTACGCACGCTGCATCTGTGACGTATACCGTCTGGAGGGTACACAGTCAAGTTACTTTTTCATATTGCTTGCATGCAGTGCAGTTAAGCGAAATTTGTGGATAAGTCGTGTGTTTCTTTGCATTGCGCCCGCAGGTGCTGACGGCACCTTCAAGAACAATGGAAATGACATCGCGGACCGTCGCCTCCGAAGGTGGTTCTCTGAGGACGCAAGTGCAGAGCGGCATCCACCTGACGACGTCTCCGAGAAGGAGTACCGCATCTGGTTCCCTCGCGCCGAGGTCTCAGATGAAGACGTCGCAGGCCGTGCTTCGAGCGACTGGCGAACCTTCCGGGAGTACCGCTACACCGAGTGCTCCCAGGCCGGCCGGCTGGAGAAGACCCTGTCTGTGGATGAAGTCTTCAACAGCAAAGGCTCCCCCCGGACTGCCGCCGTTAATCCGCCCACGTTGGCATTCCACTGCGTCTCTTGCTCGAGCAGCGACGAGGACAAGGGAGGCCCGTTGGACGTGGCAGAAGAAGGACGCTGCAGGATGCTGTCATCGACCAAGAGCGAGCTGTACAGGGAGCACCGTAGCCAGCTACTCTCGCGGCTGGAAGATGACGACCCCACTCAGTGGGAAGCGTCGTCGCTGAAGACCGACAAGAAGCCAAAACTTTCCGAAGCCTCAGGGGATACGGGTTCGGAAAAGGAAGCACGGACGTCAGTGTGCCAAACGAGCTCCAAGAAGGTTGCCTTCGAGGACGAAAATGCCAAGAAAGGTAGCGCGAACATTCCGAGTTCGAGCGAGGAAGGACTGGCTTCGGCACCAGCGCCGAGGTCTCTACCAGGTAACGAGAGCAGCAACCGTGAGGCTGTAAGCGCCGGCCTACAGGATGCAAGCCTCGTGTCCGAGGACGACGACTTCGACGACTCGAAGTGTACTTACGTGAAGGTGGACAGCGTGGACTCGGAGGTGGAAGACGAAACCGGTGTGACTAGGGAAACTGTGATAGGGGCACCGTCGCTTGACGATTTGGGGTACATAGCAGAGGAACCGGAAGACGAAGTGGACGAGATCACTGGAGATCTTGGGAATCGAAACTCGTCTGCCATCACGACGCATGAAGCTGCTCAGTCTGAAAGGAGCTCTATGGTGTCTTCAACTGCAGAAGCCAGTCACCAGGCACCACTGTCTTCGAAGTTGGGCGTTAAAGAAGAATTGAGCGAAGCTGATGAAAGAGGAAACGATTTGCAATTTAACAAAGTCACTTTGGACAGAACTGTACCCTTTGCTGCCGACGTGGATGCGCTAGCAGGTGGAAAGTCTCTGAAGTGCCATAGTGATGAATCAAAAAGCTCTCGGGTCGAGGAGCAATATGCTAAGCAAATTAGCCATCATCACAATGAGCCAAAAAATACTGTTGAAGCAGCACCACATCACGCTGACTTGTCTGACACAGAAACGAATGAAAGTGATACCAAATCGGAGGAATCTGTTATCACAGTGAAAGGTGACGTAATATTTTTGCCAAGTACAAATGACCAAATCACTGACGAAGTGCTTGCAGACACTGTTAGTAGATCTGCGAATAAAAAAGAAAATGGTTTAGACACTCGCGAAACATTCATTACTGGCGAGAGACACAACCCAGAGCTGATTTCGGGCAAAACTGTCCATATACATGTGCCCAGTGACACTGTGAATTCGCAAAACATACTTGGCGAGGCTAATGGGAGTATCACATCTTTTTCGAATGTGACAGAAGAGCTACAGAAAACTTCGAAAAATGTTTCAGTCCTTGTAAGCGAAAGTTCCTCTAACAGTGGCGCATCTCAATTTGGAACATCCATTGTCGACAACAAAAGTGGACAACTGACAAATGACGCAATAGAATTTCAAGAAACTAAATATTCTCACAAAGACCTAAGTGAAAGTCTGGATCGCGCAGCACGCGAGAGCGGGCAAGTGTTCACTGAAGCAAATGCTTGGCATCAAGAAGAGATCGGAATGCTTCGAGAGAGTCAAGAGCTAACAAAAAATGCAGCTGCGCATATTCTTGATATCAGTGATCGTATGGAGGAAATGTTGGACACTGCTTCAGCAAATGTCACGAATTTACTATCATCGAAATGCACGTTTGACAGCGAAATGGAGGCTAATGATGAAGTTGGCAAGCGGCAGCACGCAGGAACCATAGACGAACGTGACCAAAACGATACCCAAGAAAGCATGAATGAAAGTCCGAAAGGTGCATCAAATAAAGTTTCTGGACTGAAAGAGAAAGACTTTTTGCAGTTTCTTAAAGGCGGAACATTGATGGATGAAGTATATGAGCTGGAATCAGTTACGTGTCTCAGCAAAGCGGACAATGTCACAGAGAACACACAGGAAAGTGTTACTGTCATCACGGACGACTCGCTCTTGAGTAGGGTATTTCCTAGTGACAAAAAGAGCGCTGCTGATAAACGCGAAGACCAGCAACAAAATTCAGACGTCTGCCAAGATGTCAAGAACAGCGCAGAAAACAATCTGCAGATTGGAGAACTACTAAAACAAGACACCTATCAAAGTGCCGAAATGTGCTTTCTAAAAAACACTGAAGTTAAGACACAAAATGTGTTCATGTGTTTTACAGGTGGCGAAGAGCACACGAAGGAAACATTGAAAACTGTTTCAAGCATTCTAAGTGATTCGCTGCCAAGAAAAGACATCCTGCAGCATGACGTAGCGCATGTCGTGGGAGGCGTTAAGAAAGGAGACAAACATTTAGCAGAGGGTGGACTGAAGGATCCCCGAGAAGACATGAGAGAACACTTCGATGACCTGGCGCTCAAGAATAGTCACGACTTTCGTGATGAAGGTGCCTCTCATCATCATCCAGCTGGGATGCCAAATGAAAATGTGAATACAATTCAAGATACCGGTGTAATTACAGAAAAAGGGAGAGTAACCGACCATGTTCCCATGATATTGCCAGACGATCATCATCTTTTTAAGGCACCAGAAATATCTTCGGTTCAAGGACAAGAAGGTACGGGAGTTACGAGAGAAAGTAACGATGGGCTACAAATTGACAGTACTGAACAAGGTGCTACCCAGCATTGTTTGGCGGAGCGCGCTGTTCCTCAGGAAAACTCGCTCTCGTCTTCAATAAAAACCAGCATGCTAAAAGATGTCATCGCCCTGAACAGGACTGATGACGCAACCAGTTTTGACGATGCGTCGCTTCAGGACGACAACGACCAAGGATTCGAGTCGCTTCCTTGTGACCAAACGCTTGACCAGGAAGATTTGAATGAGAAGCAAGTCAAGGATGAATTATACAATGTCGAAAAACACCTGCCCGCGGACAATAATGATAACAGAGGTGCGGATGAATTGACCGCTTTATTAGATGAACTTGTTGAGCATGGGAAAGAAACACCCGTTAGCCTCCAATATGACACTGGAGTACAAACTACGCCGACTGACGCCACTGGCCAAAACAATGAGCCGCTTTTCGAGCATAAGCTTCGAAGCTCGGCTAGCATCGACGGATGTGACAAGGAGGGACGCGCGCAAAATTGTGCTCACGGTATGCGATCAGACGAAAACGCGCATCCCGCCTCGGCGATGAGCTCCGAAAATGAAGTACAAGTGGTGCCAAGCGTACAAACACCAGAAAGCAAATCAAGTGAGAGGGGTTCTGCAGATCCTGACGAACACAAGGTCGCTGAGATTGCAGGGCGCAACGAAGACAGCGAAGACATTTCAGGCGCTGGCATGGAGAACACAAGAAAAAGATCCGAATATAACATTGACCTTCATAGTGTCAACACATCGGGGTGGCAGGAAACCTTACAGGAGAAGGAGGAAAAGGCGAGCACGCAAGATGAAACGTCAGGAAAATTCGCTAGTGAACATTCCGTGAACCAGGCTACCGGGGACGACAACAGAATCGGCAAAGGGAATACTGAGACTTTAGAAAAAGAGCCGATAGACATTAGAGTGACTATTGAAGCTAGCGTGAAAGACGGGGATGCAAGATGTGAAGAGTTTGCAATGGAAAAGCCTGCTAACCAAAGCACTAGTGAAAACGAGATTACTGAAGTGAAGACAGGAAATTTGATGAGCGAATCGTTAAAGTCTGCCGCGTACCACGAAGAGAGTGCGCAATATGAAACATCAGAAACGTTTCTGAGCAATGCTTCTGTGAAGAAGAGTACCAATGAGAACGAAATCGTCAAACTGAAGGTAGAATCATCAGAAGCCATGTTGCGAAATATAGCAGTGCGTGATGAAGAAATCATGCTACACGAAACATCGGGAGAGGTTGTCGACGGGGCAACTACACATGTGAGCTCAGGTGACATTGACGTCACCAAACTGAAGACAGGGCGTTCTGTTGACGAGATTTCAGAGACCGTATGTAATGAAGCCAGCGGGCCAAATGAAACGTCTGAACAAACTGAAAGTGAAGCGCCCATAAGCCAGAGCACTGCCGACGAGGTCACCGTAGTGAAGGCTATGATACCAGTAAACGAGATTTCAGAAACAGCAATGCCTAACGAAGCAGACGTACAAAGTGAAACACTGGAAGACTTTTCAAGCGAAGAGCTTGTCAGCCAAGGGTCTGGTAAGAAAGATTTCGGAAAGATAGAAGAAGAGAGATCGGAAGACCAGCTGGTGTCTACAGAAGCTGGAGCACAAAGTAAAAAGTCTGATGAATTTGCAAGCGAACGATCTGCGAGCCACATCACTGATGACCAGCATATCACTAATGAGAAGGCAGATGCGCCAGGGAGCGAATTTTTAGAGTTCTTCGATGAATTGAGCGCACAAATCAAGGCGTCTGATGCACTTGCAAGCGAAGAATCTGTGAACATGAGCGAAAGTAACATCTTGGTCACTGAAGTGAAGGCGGAGGCGTCTGTAAGTGAACTGCCGAAAGTCTTAATGTCTACGGAAGCAAGCGTGCACAGTAAATCTGAAGAGTTCGCAAGCGGAGAAACTGTGTGCCAGAGCACAACTGATAGTGATGTCACCAAAGTGAAGGCAGATATATCAATTAGTGAGGTTCTAGAAAACGTAGTATCTACTGAAGCAAGCGAGCGAACTGTTACGTTGGAAGAGTGTGCAAGTGAAGCGTCTGTGAACGAGAGCATGAACGAAAAGATATCCAGGGTGGAGCCAGACACATATGTAAGCGAGTCTCCAGAGATAGCATTGTCCACTGAATTGAGCGTGGAAAGAAAAACAGCTGATCAACTTACAAGCGAGGAATCTGTGAACCTTAGTACCAATGAAAACGAGGTCGGCAAAGTGAATGCAGAGGCGTCTGTAAGTGAGATGCCAGAACTGTTAGTGTCTATTGAAGGGAAAATGCACAGTACATCTGAAGAATTTGCAAGCGGAGGAACTGCGCGTCCGGACACTAGTGACACTGAGATCACCATAGTAAAGGCAGAGACGCTATTTGCTGAGATTCCCGAGATAGTAGTGTCCGATGAAGCGAGTGGGGGAACTGAAACTCCTGAAGAGTCTGCAAGCGAAGCGCTTATGAACCTTACCACAGACGTAGGGACCAAATTGGTGTCAGGTGCGTCAGTAAGCGATGTGCCAGAGGTGGCAGTGTTCGTTGAAAACAAGGCGGAAAATAAAACATCTGGACATTTAGCAAGTGATGGATCTGGAAACCAGAACGTTAATGACGAGGAGAACACCGAAGTGAAGACAGTGACGTCGGCAAGCGAGTTGCCAACGTTGATAGCCTCTAACGAAACTACTGACAAAAGTAAGATATCTGATGAGCTTTCAAGCGGAGAAGCTGTGCACCACAGTGCCGGTGACGTCGCGTTCACCCAAGTGAAGGAAGGGACATCAGCAAGCAAAGCTTCACAGATCACAATAGGTGATGTAGCAAGCATACAAAGTAAAACATCCGCGAAGTTTGAAAATGAAGTGCCTGTGAATGAAATCACCAATGAAAACGTCACGGGAGGAAAGGCAGATACTTCATTCGAGTGGCCGAAAATCATATTGTCTGCTGAAATGAGTGACCGAAGTAAAATATCTGATCAGCTCTCAAGCAGAGAAGCTGTGCACCACAGTGCCGGTGACGTCGCGTTCACCCAAGTGAAGGAAGGGACATCAGCAAGCAAAGTTTCACAGATCACAATGGCTGATGAAGCAAGCATACAAAGTAAAATATCCGCGATGTTTGAAAAGGAAGTGCCTGTGAGTGAAACCACCAATGACAGCGTCACGGAAGCAAAGGCAGATACTTCATTCGAGTGGCCGAAAATCATATTGTCTGCTGAAATGACTGACCAGAGTAAGTTATCTGATGAGCTTTCAGACGGAGAAGCTGTGCACCACAGTGCCAGTGACGTCGCGTTCACCCAAGTGAAGGAAGGGACATCAGCAAGCAGCGTTTCACAGATCACAATAGGTGATGAAGCAAGCATACAAAGTAAAATATCCGCGATGTTTGAAAAGGAAGTGCCTGTGGGTGAAACTACCAATGGAAACGTCACGGAAGCAAAGGCAGATACTTCATTCGAGTGGCCGAAAATCATATTGTCTGCTGAAATGACTGACCACAGTAAGATATCTGATGAGCTTTCAAACGGAGAAGCTGTGCACCACAGTGCCAGTGACGTCGCGTTCACCCAAGTGAAGGAAGGGACATCAGCAAGCAAAGTTTCACAGATCACAATAGGTGATGAAGCAAGCATACAAAGTAAAATATCTGCGATGTTTGAAAAGGAAGTGCTTGTGAGTGAAACCACCAATGGCAACGTCACTCAAACAAAGGCAGATACTTCATTCGAGTGGCCGAAAATCAAATTATCTAATGAAACGAGTGTCCGAAGTAAAAGTGCGGAAGGATTTACAAGCGAGGAGTCTGTCAACAAGGGCAGCTGTAACGAGGAGAACACCAAAGCGGATGAGGAGGAATTGGGAAGTGAATTTCCAGAGACCATAGTCCCTAACGAAGCGAGCGTGCAGGTTGTCAGTGTAGAAACTGAGTTCCAGAGCAGCAGTGAGTATGAGGCACTTAAAGTGACGGCAGAGACATCAACAAGTGCGATTCCAGAGATAATAGTGTCCGACGAGGCGAGCATACAAACTCCTGAAAAGGTTGAAGATGAGGCGCTTGTGAACGATAGCCCATGTGACGACGCTATCCCGGAAGCCAAGTCAGAGGCTTCAGCTAGCAAGTTGCCATCTAATGAGGCTTCCCTGCAGAGCATAACGTCTGAAGAATTTGCGAGTGGAGAAAGCACTTGTGAAACCAAAGGGGACGTTGAAATCTCTACAGTGAAGGCAGATGTGCCAATAAGCGAAATGCCAGAGATCGCAGTGTCTAATGAAGTGACTCTACAGAGGAAAACATATGAAGAGCTGAAAAGCGACGCTGCAGTGAACGAAAACGCCAATGACAACGAGTTCACTGAAGCAATAGCCGGTGCATCGGTAATCGAGTTGCCAGAGGTCACAGTGCCAAATGAAGCGAGCGTAGGAAGTGAAATAACAGGACAACTTACGAGCAACGGACACGTGCAGCAAAGCAACAGTGATAATGAGAACACCGAAGGGAAGCCAGAGGCAAGCGATCTGCCCGAGGTCGCAGAGTCTGATAAACCGAGCGTACAGATATCCGAAGAATTTGCTAGCGAAGAATCTGTGACGCGAAATAGCGGTGGCAACGATGCCACCGAAGTGACGCCAGGGACTTCGATGAACAGGCCTCCTGAATTTGACGCAACGAGAAATCATTCTGATTCTGAGGATCTTGATAAGACCTCTTCAGATACTTCAGAGACTCGCATGGAATGCATAACGAAAGACAATACAACACCGTGCATCGTCTTGGATGGTGTCGCTGCACAAGGGCAACGGGAAGCTGCGTTCGATTGTACGAGCTTGCCAAGTAACATGACGAAAAGATTCGCAAATGCGGATTCTTATGATGAGATGACTGAGGACAACGAAACCGCCAGCACAGGCGCAGAGAGTGCAGACGGCGAACTACGCGGGACTGCACGCTCCGATGAATCGATCGAAGGTTGCAGCATTGAAGAGGTTGACAAAGTTATGAAAGACGTCATTGGGAACAGCCTGGAAAACACTACAAAGGAATGTGTAGAAAACAATTATTCAGAACGTGCACATGCGCTGGATGAAGAACGGCACCGGAGCCATGAAGCGAGTGCACAGGACAGCACACATGAAAAGTTCGCAAAGCAGCACTCTGTCTACCAATTCGCTGATGATGAGAAAAACGTGAGTCAAGATAGTATCTCAGAAGACAGCGCACTCGAGGGTGTCCCTGTGGAATTTCGGGAAGCAACCGATGATCGCCATACTGCAGAGCTTGGAAACGGCAGCATAGGCGTTTCACATATCCTTCTGGAAGACACAGCTGACGTCACATCGGCGGCTTCTAAGAACGAACGGAGCATGCACACGTCGGAGCCTGCGAAAAAACAATGCGAAGGAACGGGCGGGCACAATGAAACGCTAGCAGAAGCTGCAGACGAAGGGCTTGGTAACGTTGACCTCGACAGTGAAGAACATTTGAGACTTAGAACCACTGGATCAGAATCAGTGGAAAGCGAAGTGCTTCACCATGAAATCTCGCCATCTCAAGACGTCGTCGAGGCCAAGGAGCCCAGCACAGCTGAAATGTACAATACCAACATTGCCGGTATTTCACTGAACTCTTCTTTAGAACAAGAAAACAGGGATAACAGGTCGTCGTTACTGGCGTACGCAGAAGAGATTGTATCGACCGTTCTGACAAAGTGCGTAACGTACCTCGAAGAAAATGACGAGACATTGAGGAGAGCAGAGCTGGTGGGAAGAAATCGTTACGAGTTGAATGCCGACACAGAAAACGCAGTAAAAGAGAAAACTATTTCTGATGATTACAAAGAAGAGCTTCGTATTCCTTTTCTGCACTCGGACTCCACAAACAGGGGCTCTCCTGGTGATGCCTTCGAGCCGATTGTCTCGAGACAATCTGCATTCGAGGAAGATATACCGCCTGCTGACCATCAATACTCTGTTACCAGCCGTGATGCGAACCAAGCGGCAGTGGTTCTTCCAGTCGCTGCAGAAGATGAAATAAATTCTAACGAGGCGCTAAACTATCCGGCCATTAGCGAGCAGCATGACCAATCATTCAACATGGAGGCAATAGATGAAACGATAACAAACAGCACAGTGGCGGAGTTGGCGACCTCCGATGAAGTCTTCGATAATGCTAAAAGTGATGTGCCGCTGAACAGCGCAGAAGACGCGGGCCTGTTGCTAATAACCAAAGAGCGCCACGATGGAGACGCCAGTGACAGCGCAAGTATCTCCGAAGCGTTAACCGAAGATGGTGCGTCGAGCGAGCCTGAACCTCACAGCTCCGTTTCCGCAGTGAAAAGTAATCAAGAAGTTCCAGACCAGGCTGTAGAGCAAGCTGACCAGTCAGAAGAAAAGCTGGAGGAAGAAGAAAGATCGGCGGTAGCACGGTTGCTTGATGAAGCAGGCAAGGACCCTTCTGAAGGATCAGAGACACGGCGAAACTTCGTCGAGAGTGATAGCAGGGACGAAAACTCTGAACCTGCGCACAGCGTCGCGACAACGGGCCGTATAATACGCCTAGAAAGTAAGATAAACGAAGAGTTGTTTTCAGATAGCGCCGCTTGTGTCCACACGAGGCGTTTCGAACGTTCAGCATCCGATGTGGAAGCACGAGCAGGTGATGACGCTAGAGAAAGCGAAGAGGCCGAGAACGAAGCGACATCCAATAGTTTTAGCGAATCTTCCGCGACGACGGTTTCCACGAGCACGGAGGATTCCGCAGAAAGCGTGTCGGAGTTTTCCACGAAAGCGAGCGAGCAAGCATCAGACGCTGTTTCCGCCAACGAAGTGAACAGAGACAACTCGGACACTTCGGACGCGTGCCACACTGATGCTAAGAACGTACAGAATAACAAAGTCAACGGAACACATTCGCTGCATATGCCAGATAGCGTTGCCGACACAAGTAACAACACTGCAGAAGGGCGAGAAGAAAGCACAAGTAGACGCGAGAATCACGCCAGCGTTCATGGCTCGGATGGGCAATCCGGGATTCCGCATGATACAGAAGATGGTAACGGCATCGGCCATCAAGGTTGGGATCTGCGGAAACAAACCAAGAAAACCACTGTACCCGAAAACCACGACATGTTTTCGCAAGAAGTGCGTTCCGAAGTAGCGGTACATAACGGAGAAAATGATAAATCAAATGAACCTTGTATAGATACAAACTTCAACGGCTCTGCGAGGCCAAAGGACAAAGATGTCTCCAAGCACGAAAGCTCAGCTACAGCAGACAACGACATGGACAGCTTAGGTGCTCTTAGCACTGTCTACGAAAGCTCACTCGAATACGTTAGGTCTTACACTGACGAACACATCAGTGCAAGCGACGTCAACGCGACCGTAAGCGGCGGATATTACGCTGTTGGTACGACAACAATTTCAAATATTTCCCCCCTCAAAAATATCAGTGTCTTGGGTGGTGTATTTGAAAACGACGAGCACAGCGATGAAGGAAAAGCCGAGCTGAACTCGGATGAATCGACGGTGAGCGCCCCAAGCTGCCCGCTTCAAACAGACCGAAGTGGTGGCACTGGAGACGCAAGCATTCAGCATGTGGCAAATACAAGTGACCCAGAAGTAGCTTCCGGTTTCATACCTGAAGAAACAGCTGGTGCATTAGGCAGGCACGTCGACATGACTGGTTTGTCGGCTGGTAAAATGTCGACGATTACGGGAGAAGATAGAGGAACGAATGATTTCGAAGCATCTAACGACTGGATCACCTTACAGGAAACAGATCAAGCGAAGGTCGCTGTAGAAGATCACGGCGATCCAATACAACCGCGCAAACAACTGGAAGGAGACCAAGGCGGTTCACAAATCGATAGTGGTGAAAATGTTACTCAGTATATCAAGAATGTTTCAGCCATATGGGATCAGCCTAGCCTCACAGCTAACAGCCTAAGCGAGGGATATATAAAGGCAGGCGACACTTCGAGCAGGGAAAACGACACGGAGGATGCGGTTGTTTCGGAACTGCCCAAAACAAAGATTGCAGATGCACACGAGGCGCTCCATCAAGTCGAGCAGCAGGCACTGGAAGAAGACGAGGTGGCGACCATGGACTTCTCAGACGAAGAAGAGCGCTCTTTAGGCGATACGGGCGCGCACGAACACATCGTATTCGTGGACGTGCACGACGTACCCATTAGTCGAGAATCAGGCGACACGGGAAACGCCGAGATCGAGCAAGAAGGTGCCCGCGAGCAAATCGTTTCGTCTAAAACGAGTGGCTCTGCGGTGACAACCACAGATTCAAACGGCAAAAGAGACGCGAGTGGTACAGAAGACACAAATCTGGTTCAGCTTGACCCAGGCGCTTCAGCTCAAGATGTTGAAGCCGAGGCTGAAGGACCCAGTTCCACTAGCACACACGTTCACGCTGGAAGCCCGCATGCGGGAAGCTTGTCCGAGAAATTGCAGCCGACAGTCGAGGCTTTAAAGACGGCAGTGGTGGTTCACGAGGAAACAAAATTGGAAGCGCTGGAGTGCAGCGAGGACCTTCTGCACAGTGTTGCCACCGAGGCTGACTTCTCCAGCGACATTTACGAGCAAGCAAGCGATGGACTAGATGCAGATGCCGGGACTGACGAAGACAAAGTTGAGCAACCAACTACAGCCCGGCCGGCAGAGTCAGCGGATGTCTCTAGTGCATACGGAGATCAGCGAGTGCCCACTGAAGAATACAGTGGTCTTGACCAAGAGGGTGCACAGAACGAAATTAAAGAGCGTATTGAGGACGAAGCGGTACCGCACAAGAGATCTTCCAGCGACGCTGTTGAAGATACCATTGTACCGGAGCACATACAAAGTCCATCTAACAAGTCAAGCACGGAAAGTGAAGCAGGATCTGAAAAACAAGACGTCGTGGCGAATGGCGACTTGAAATGTGCCGTAGAAGATTTTTCTAGGTTGATTTCTTCAGACGGCAATGACATCCACGCCACCAATAGGAAAAGTGTCGAAAAAGGTAGAATTCACGACGAAGCTGTCATCACGGAGGCGTCCAACGAGAACGTCGTTCCTGAAGTTACCGAGGATGAAGGGGACCAGAAAAGTCAGCCGCGTAAAGCCACCGGCGCTAAGGAAGGCGATAAGGCCGACAATGACAATCAGGAGGACAGCCTCAAGACAGATTCAAGCGAGAGCTTTGACCTTTCAGCAGCGGGCGGGGAGGGTGTTGGCGAGAGTGGCTCGCGAAATGTTAAAGAGAATACCACCCACAGGGTCACCGAAGCTGTCGAGCAGTCCGAACGAACCGAAGGCGAAGACGGCGCCAGCTCTGGCGACCCAGTCCGGTCGACCAGGATCTTCCAAAGGACAGTGAAGCGCACCGAATCCACTCGAACCGTGCGGAGAACGCGTTCCTTCCTGCCGTACACGAAGTGGATGAAGGGTGAGGCGCGCCAGCGAGCTCGACAGGAGGCGCGGGACGAAGACGTCGCAGAGCCGGTGGAGGAAACGCTCGTGGCCCAACAAGCCTTTCCCGCAATGTCGATTCCTCGGCGCGGACTCTGCCCGACGTCTGACTGCCCCGATGGCAACGTCTGCAGCGTAGCTGTCCAGGCGTTTCCAAGCGTCTTCGACCAGGGAGTTCAGGTCGATTTTGACGAGCACGACTGCATCACCAGGCTCGTAGAGCTACAAATTGTGAGTACTGTTTTGATATTTTAGTATTTGCTAGGCATTGGGCGGGGAAAGAAACCTTTTGGCTATAAATCATTCCTCAACGGTACAGGGACCCATCAGCACGTGTTGCGCCTAGGTTGTCTCCTTCCCAAGGACTGATCAGGCCAAATCTTGCCTAGATTCAGTGGTTATTCATAGCGCCTGTTCCGTTCGTGTTTCTGTGTGCTTTTTTGTAGAGTATGCGCTAAAACACTAATAAGTATGGATTACCAACTAGCCCGAGCCCACGCTTTGTTCAGTGGTATGACGCGAACCGGCACAATCAGCGCCACGTGGCCCAAGGCCGGGGTTTGTAGGCGTTTTGTTGCGACTATTAAGCGCAAGGTGCACTAACAGTATCGATCTGTTTCTTCCCTGCGCTGTTCGTAGAGTTTTCTAGCGCCATGTTCTCTTGAACGCGACGGCAGCCCGTCGCATCTTCTAGTACACTTGTACCTCATCGTGTCGTATGTCAGAATGACCGGCTTGAAGTAGCAGTGCTTGCCTATTCATAGCGAGCCTGCTGCACTCCTTGCGAAGCCTCGGCCGTTCATATGAATTCGTTGAAAGCGACCTCACACTCTCGTTCTACCTCAGCACGGCGCAGTATAATCCGACGTTTAATATCTCGTGATGAATACGACATGCTACGACAATAAAGCGATGCTTTCTTTTTTTCGCAGTCGTGTAGGCGTGGTTTAGGTGGAGCTCATGGAGGAGATCTTCAAACAATGGCAATGGCAATCTAGGATGACAGACCGGTGTTGCTATTTTCGCCGCTGTTGAACTATTTCAGGGATGCTAGTTTGCTCAGTAAACAGCTTGTTTCTCGCAAACTGATTCCCTTCGCCCACGTGATGTTATCTCGGCGTGGCAGGTAAATCGTTATTGTGACGTTCTTAATGTGACTCTCTCGCCTGTGAGAGTGCTGTATCCCTTCTTCAGGTTACTTTGTTTCCCTCTGTAGCTTCGTTTTTAACTTGCAGACCCAGCGCGAGGTATACAACAACCATGATTGAATTCGGACTGGAATGCTATGCATCTGCTCTCTCTCATTGATAAGAACGCCTTTCCCACAATAATCGAGTGGGTAGAATTGGTTTTAGTCCATGTTGTGAAAAAGAAATGCTTTGCACAAAGTACTCTTTTTTTTATTTTGTATTGAAAGCAGCTGAAATGTACGGACTCTTTCTTTTACGTTTAACGCGCACATCAAGGAGTCAATGCCGGTCATACGCACCGCCTGAGGGAGTGTAGTATCAATCAGTCGGTCTTATTAACCGCACTCGATGTGTGCATTTATACGGTGTTACATTGTATTTATTCAATGAAGAGCTAAATTAACGAACATGGTATACCGCACTAACCAGTGGCGCATGGATGTTGCTGATAACGCGAAAGAGCGCTGTGTTCGTTAGCCCAACAGCTTTCGACACGCGCACATTCACGCGGGGACACGTAAAAGGGATGTTCTTGATGTGTTTCTCAGGCCATGAACGAGCAAGAGGAGGTTCGGCGCCAGGACATGAAGGCTGCCTGCGAACTGGTCGAGAAACTAGAAGCGATGCAGCTCTCCGAGTCACTCATGAGGACACAGGTAAGAAGAGTCACTTTGGCTGTACGTGTTCGGAAATCCGCGGTGCATGTTAAAACTGCCGTTTGTGTTTTGCGTCTTGATTGAGAGAGGGAGAAAGAAGCAAACTTACAACAGGGATGTTAACATATGAGCCATATTGCAACAACAACAAGACAACTGCTACAAAAGCGCCTCACCAGCACAAGAACAGGACACAATTAATGCTCGCGCAAGCGCCGAAAGCGCCACGCACTCACAGACGTGGTGGGACTGTTTCCACCTTGATAAAGACAGTCGCTCATGTTATAGTTTGCTATAGGGTCGCGACAGCTGCTCTGTACGACATTACAGTTCCTCTCCCTTTTTTGTTTTGTTTGTGGGGGGGGGGGGCTGGAACGAAGGGGCGAGTGCAATATTCCGGCATTCACTACTCACAACAAATTAGCAGCGTCAGCTTTTAGCGAGTCTGTAAGTGGATATGTACTCTCCGGGAGACAGGCTTCAAACCTCACATTAGCATCGATATCGCCTTACTGTCTTCGTTAAACAGTTAGCTGAATTTATAATTACTACTTCGACTGATTTTAAGCGTTTTTTCCTATGGTAAAGCGGTCCCGCGGGGAAGTCACCGAACTGCCGTTTCTCCTTACTTGTAAGAAATGCAGGGAGCGTCTTCTAGAACCTAGAACACCCCGTGCGGGGTCACAAATCTACTTTATCTTCTCATTCGAAAATTAATTGCGAGTTGGCATTTGTGTGCGCGCTGTCCCTCGTATTTTGTCTTTTGCGTTGTCGCATCGTGAACACCAACCAATCCGCCCAGTTGTCTGGTTCGCTGGGATTCAATGTCATGTATAGATACAACAAAGGTACTTGGAAAGCATTTTAGCGCAGGCATACAGGGACAAAAGAAACACGTAGACACCATGGCGCTATACACCGTGATGCTTACTGCACATGCGAGACATAGACAGAGACGTAGACGAGGACGTAGACAAGACAAAGACGCAGACATCACGGCACTGAACGTCGTGGTGTTTGCGGCTCATGCAAATTCAATTAGGAACTCATGCTTCAAGGACAGCGAAGCAGCATAAGGAAATTATCACACCCTTAGGAAGCCATGTACGGTGGCTTGTATCTGCCGGAAACCTGCCCAACGCTTTGCAGACGCTTTACTACACCCGAGCTTAGTATTTATACACTACTCACTATACCCAACGCACGTTCATGTATGCTGAGCCGGCTTCGCGCTGTGCGATACGCCCGTGGCGGGCGCCCCATGAAAACCCTTGCGGAGCTCCCAATTCGCCGTATACCGTCACCTTGCGTCACAGCTGCGTGCCATGGACGCCGAGCGCCGGGAGCAGAGCGCGCGTGAGGCCCGCCTCCGGGACGAACTGACGGCGTGGCAGGAGACGGTGCAGCAGCAGCAGCTCCTGCTGCAGCAGCTCAAGGAGGACCTGGACGACACCGAGGACACGCTGGCCGCCCAGAGGCAGGAGGCCAACAGGCTCCGGGAGCAGATGCTCGGTGGGTGGCGCCGCGTGCGGGCGCGGTATGCATGTAGGGCGCATGCACGGGGCAGCTGGTCTGACGCTGTGTGCAAGTACTGTGGACTCGACCATCTCGACACTTACGTAAACGCGCGCACTGACACTGAGCGCTTACGATACGACGGCGTTCGCTGACTAAAACTACAATTGACCGACGCCATCTCCTGCATGTTACAGCGTCTCCCTGTAATGTAGCACTAGAGGGTGCTGCAACCACGAAGACCTTCAACCACACAAATCGCAAAGCTCCCGATGGGCCTCATGCTTAAAAAACCAGGACACAGTGATTGGTGACGAGCGAGGCTGTTCTGGCTTGCTAAATGTCCTGTCGCCTACGCATAGCAACACTAAAAGAACGACACTTTTTGAGCTGGACAAAAAGCAGAGATCTTAGTTTCTAGTTTTAAGAAACTAAAATATGTGCACACACTGGAAGCAAAGCTCAATAAATGGTATTACTAATCAGGACATTTTCTTTTTTTTCAGTTAGGTTAGCCGTTTCAATAGTTTCTTTTTTGCTGGCGATAAGTGACGACGAGTTCTGTGTTCTCACTCACTGTCACCGTGTTAGGCAGCCTTTATTTTTTTTAAATGTTGCGCCAATTCCCAAGAAATACCTATTACCGACTCATCCAGCTTGAGTACATCAGTTAAGCCCACGAAGAAGGACAACCGAGCATGTCCGGCGTTTGAAGCCAGATTTAATCGGTATCAGTGAAGAACTCTGGCAACGGCTAACGTTAGCCAAACGGGTGTATGTCCGCGCATGCGCGCGTTCCCGCGTCAGTGCGTCGTCCGCTATGTCTCGAGTGAAATTTCGAGTGCCAGAGCGCGCCTCGTAGTTACCATTCCAGTTCCAGATTATTGTGGAACAATGGGCAGCGAGATTGCACGAAACGTGCTTGTTCTACGGTTCCGAGTGTGGCCGTCAAACGACAGTTGGTGAAGCTTCGAGTAGATGGTTAAGATGGTGAAGTTTCTCATGGAGATGAAGTGTCCAGGACAGGTGGGGCGTTGCTAATTGCCGCGAAACAACCCAAGCATACGGCAGGTAAGATAGCAGAAAGTTTTAGTATCCTGCTCTCGTACTATTACAGTATGCGGAATACCGGAACATCGGAGTTGTTTAGGGCAGAAACGGTGACGATGATGATGGTATCTGGTGGCAGCCCCTTTGTATCGGTGTGGCGACAAATAGTCATCTATGCCTGTTTGAGATACTTACGGTTTGATATATCCTAATCTATCACTCTAATCTACATATGCCTTTTACCTATCGCTGTTGTCCGGCCTCCATCTCATCTCTTCCCATTTTTTCAAGCAATACTCAGAAGGTCTGCTTGCTTGTCTTGACTGCTGACCGATTAACACTCCGATCAGTTTTGAACGCCAGCACTTCTGTAAGATGGACGGCAGGCTAGCAGGGACATCTTGTGACGTTTTATTCCACGACAACGCTTTACAAAGACGACGTGATTTGAACTGCGGGAGCATCCTGGCCAAAAAGAAAAAGAAAGGAAGAAATGAAGAAGTCACCGCGTATTACCGATTGTTGCTGCCGATACATTCATACCAGTAGAACATGTCTGTTTCAATTATAGCTACCTCTGCCCTAACTGAATTCGGCTTCAGAAAATGGCGCCCCCAGAGATGCTGCTGACGTCTAGCTGTCTACCCGTTATATCGCGAATGGTAATAAGCCCCCATAACAAACGAATAAAACTATTCTAGTCGTCTAGTCATGTGCGCGAAAACAGGGTAGCGTTGCAAAGCTATAGGAACGAATGTTCCCATGCTAGGCGGGCCTATAGGGCCTCTGCGGACTGCTTGTAGACTTCCGTCGAAAACAGCACCTTATTATTTGGTTACGTTTTCTGCAATAGCGTGGCCTCGCGGCGGCCGATTGTAGGCGGGATGAGCAGCCCAACCTGTTCCCACCGATGGTGCCTCCCTCCCACTCCTCTTTTTGTCCCCTTGAACCCTTCCCTCGTTGCAGGGTAGCCGACCGAGAGAGCGTATGGTGGTATCTCCACACGTTCCTTCTTCTCTTATCTTTCTCTATTCCAAAGCGACGTGCGTGTTCGATGGTATACCTACAGCGCGACAGACGCGGACAAAAGGACTAGAAGGGGACACAATGCGGCGCTTAAGTTTAACTGAAGTTTATTCGAAGAAAACGTCCAACATATACCACGCATCACATGACACCCTCCCCCCTCCCCCCTGCATACGCAGATACAGTATCAAAGAGAATCGTCACATCACAGAAGGCGCATGTTTCGACGGCGATACACAGGTAACGACTGATTAACCTCCGTAACAAATTGCTATAGCACGAGGCAACTCAACTACTTTACTCGAGATCTAAGGAGGCAGCCTCGCTATGCTGCGGCGAAATGGATGGCTGAGTGACACATATAATGAGCCTTTCTTAATTATGTGACGTAAACTTCATAATAATTTCAAATTTTGGATATAATATAATATAATAATACAAAATTTCTAATATAATAAACTTCAGTTAGCCCCGTATTATGTAGCCTTATATTTCTTTTGTCCGCGTCTGTCGCGTTGTGGCTACCACGATGCTTCGCCTACTCGCCCAATGTCCCACCTTATCGACTGCGTGGTTGTTCTGATTCCCGACAGACGTCATAGTCCTCGCGTCAGTAGATCCTCTAGAAGCAAAGGGAAATACTGTCCCCTTGTTGAGTGTCAGGTCAGGTGTACAGCGAAAACGAACTTTGAAGAAATCATCCCTTCAGCACCCAAACATCTGGACGTAAGCTTTATTCATCGAGACGCTTGTAAATTTCAGGCGCCCTTGTACAATTTTTTTTTTGTGCACGCACTGCACTGTCGGCATAATAAACATAAACCCTTCGTTCGCGCATCCTAGCCTCACGAACGCATCTGAGCAGCGCGCCACCGCTTGTAATCTCGTACGCGCAGTGCTCCAGGAGAGCTGCGACAGCGGCCTACTTATGGTGGACGTCCTAGGAAGGGCCGACAAGGAAGTCCAGACACCCGACGGTGGTGGGCAGCAACCCTTCTCCAGCTCCTCGCCTTACAAAGGAATCAGGTAGGGCGCACCACACGCCATGTATGGATCGAGTTACACGATTTTTTTTTTTGTGTCGCTTATTTCTCCAATCGTGCTTTTGCTCTTCTTTTCTTTTTATGAACCGGGAACAACATATTCTGCAAACGCGTGATTTCATACGCTGTCGTCACACTGGATCAGAAAGTTTCAGCGCTTACATTTGCGATCGTTTGTTTCTGGAGGATATCCTTTCTATTTCTATAGCACTACATACTATAATTCTATACATTTTCTATAATTCTATATATATACACTGTAATTTCTATAGCACTATATACGTGTGCGCCGGCTTTCTGCAGTTTTACTAATACGACGACGCGAAATGCGCCTCTGCAGTTGCAATGCTCTTGCGAACCGGATATCCAGCATCACCGCCTCACGTAGGCTCTACTTATAGCGTAACGGATTGCGGTCGCTCGTCGTTTGCTTGGACCGAAACAGCCGAAATCAAAGAACACACGCGCACAAGCAGACGCGTACTGTTAAGTGGCACGCGGTTCATATCGCTGGTACGAAGAGACTAATTCGAAGCGTCAAATAATGCGTCCAGGTGATGGGCAGGCTCCAGGACGTTGAATCGTTACGTTTTAGACAGCGCTATCTTGTTATGTGTACTAAAAGAATTTCTTAGGCATGCAAGAATATTTTGCAAACTTCACAACTTAGACAACGAGTACATCTACTTACATTATCTTTTCTTTTTCTGTTTCATTAACCGTATCTTCGCTTGTTCCCGATCCCTTAACTTATAAAAAACCATTCGATGATGGCTGGTCGACTTGCGCGCCATTCCGTTCGACCGAGTGACTTCTGGCTTCGCGGTGACCAACAGCGTGCGCGTGAGGGCGGAAGGACTCATAAGAGCTGGTATGAGATTCTGAGATGTTCGGTTCTGAGCAACGCACCGTGCCGGATATTTCGGAGGCACTGCAGCTAATTATGCTACTACTACCAACTTCTGCGGCAGCTATCGTACGCGTATCTAGGTCCTCGCGTTCCATACAACCAGCTAATGTTGGGGGATCATCTCTCTAGCTTTTGTAAAGGAAAAATAAATGCAGGTGCAACGTACATGTTGGAATCCATGTGATGCGTAGTCTCAGTCAAGCCGCGCGTAATACTATACAACTAACGGCGACGAGTACAATTGTGTTCACTTCCATCCTAAGCAGTGTGCAACCTTCGGCAATGTTTACTTTTTATCCACCACAAAAGTAAAAAATAACGAAACTTGTGCTTATGAAACTGCGTCACTCACAAGCTATGCCGAAACGGAAGCACCAAATCGCGCTTGCGCGCAATGTGGTAATCTTCTTGGCGATGTCACGAGGACGAAGGGGAAGTGTGACGCTTGTCAAGGAACAAGTGGTGACGACAGGTGCGTGCGCAGTATAAGTACGACACACATGCCTTGCGACATTTAAGGATTGCGTAACTATACTGTGTCACGAGTCACTATACTGTTTCTCGAGGACTTACCGCGAATGGGCACACATACATTAGCACGTGCCGAATGGAGAATGTATTGCGCTACTCACTCTCCCATGTCGGTCAGCATATAGTGGTTATATAAGCCCGTTTGCTGGTATACCAGCATTCACAGATACTTCTGATCGAGCCTGCAGCAGACGGCAGGGTAAGCAAGGGTAGGCAAAGAAGGTTTCGCTTTAGAGAGGAACGGATCGATCGCGCTGTCTTGCGCGCAACGTTTGATGACACCGACGTCTCTCTGTGGCTAATGACGCGTTGCGCAATTCACTTTTTCTTTTTCTCTCGTGGGGCGCAGGTTGGACAACTCCTCGCCGGTGTACCTGGACCAGCTGAGCCAGCACCGGCGGCTGTCGGCGCTGGTGAGCTCACAGCTGGAGGCCACCGCCAACAGGATAGCCCAGCTGCGGAGGGAGGCGGCCGCCAACCGGCCCAGGGGATCGGCGATTGACGAATACGTCCAGGACCTGGCTGTAGGCACCGACGTCAAACGCTCGGGCGCGCCGCCGTCTTAAGCGCAGGCAGAACGCAATGCCGCATTATACGGCTGAGGAAACCGCATAGGAGAGCTGCGGTCGACCGAAGATTTAGTGACAGAAGGCCTGCGCAACAGAGATATTTATTGGAGAAAGACACGAGGAACTTTGTGTCGTATGAAAGAGCAGGACCTGCTTTGTTTCCTTTCTTTTCTTTTTCGTTCGTGGCCGCCGAGAGCGATTAAGAACAAGCGAGAAACGAAATTAATGTTTCGCTTGATTGCACTAAACACGGCACTATTACACGGCAGGCGTTGATGTCACCAGCCGATGATGTTATGTAGTGTGGTCGCGAAGAGATGAGCTCAGGCGACAGATGCAATCGATGCAATAGAGTGATTGCCTGGAAGGTAAGGGAGGTCAGGTCACGGAAGCGAGTATTGTCAATGTCAATGCACGCAGCAGTTGATTGAAGGATGACGAGTGGCAAAGGCTTTAAACAGAAAGAGTGCATGAGACGGCTGTATACAGAAACGTTTACTTTTGGTTCCCTAGGATGTATACTCACTGGCACATTCGCACATGTGGAGCCGAAGAGCTTTGCGGTATTCGCAAAGGTGGTTCCAACGCCAAAAATGGCCCATGAGCCTTGCGGTTATTCGAGATCTTTATCAATTCTTCCAGGCGCCGGCAAAGTAAGCGAAAGCGTGCAGAGGAACATTACCTTGAACTCTACTTTGCAAAAAATACGCGCTACATAGATTGCCCCGCAAACTACTCACTCTTTCTTTCTTTTTTCTTTGTCGGTTTTGCGGGCTGCTTGTTTCGGGAAGGAGTGAGAGTCATACATGACAAGAAGAGACGCAGCCCTGAAATGAAAACAATATTCCACACATTCGTCGGCAGCAGGATTAGGCGGTGTATGATACGGCCGGCAAACCTGACACAGTTGGGCAGGCTCTGCCGAGCTTCTGTTGCACTATTTTTGCATTCTAGATGACAAACCGGTGACACTATACGTGGTGCCCAAGTGTTGTTAAAGTGCTAATACGAGCAGATACGCAAATGAGTTGGTCGCACGCAGTCTGTAAAAGGGGGCCGCCGCTTTGGTCGTCGACGCTTAGTCAGAATTTAGTCACGTGGCTTTGGGATTGCGCTAATGTGAAAGACTGCGTTTGGCACAAACGCGCTTTTGTTTGCTGGAGGAGCCTTCAGTGTTCTGTACCGTCTCGTAAAAAAAGCTTCAGCTTGCAAATCTTGGCCGAAGACGAGAATCCGACGCCAAGGCCTCTGCCATAAGGAAACCAGCTGCCATTGAAGGCGCTCTTAGTTCCTAAAGCCGGTTTATTTTCTTGCACTATTTATTATATGTCGCAACTTAGTTAGGCTTGGCGTCATTTGTATAACTGTCCTTTTTTTTTGTAGGTATTTAAGCTTGTATTCGTTCCGACGACGCTGTGGACGGTGTGCGCTTCCTTCGCGAATGTGATTTTTGTAATATTAACAGAATTCTAGTTAGCGATGAACCATAGGCTATGAGCAACTATAGTCTTGTAGCCGATGATATTATTTTATTGATGCGAATTTCATGCGGGATAAAAAGGTAGCAACTTTCATCTGCTTCCTCGGCGACAATTCGAATGAACACTGGTTTAATGCATGGTAACTTTGATCAGATGAAATAAACGAACTATTTTTACCTGTCTCGTTCGAGGTGTGATATTACGCTTCTCTCATGTACGAAAGACATTTTTCCACTTTTAGAAGAACTGTCACAGTCTGCTTCAGAGCTATGTACGAAATGAAACGATTCGGCCAACTAAATTCTGCCACGTGGGAATATAAGAAACATGAGTTCATACAAAGATCACGTGGTGCGCTGATGGCGAATCATAAGGTTAATTTAAGTGAGTGATCACACACTCTCCGACATGGTATGGAAGAATACCGCTTCCTGAAAATGAAACAGTGATAAATTTAACCATGTCACATCAGCTGCGGACTCATGGGCACCAACAACGATTGCATAAATCATAGAAAAAGAAGCACGCGAGCGTGGGCATGCGCACGAGCACTGCTGCAAAATGGCCGCCGTCGCTGCCGCAATAAATTCGGAATTAACCGTCGCGTGTCCCAGTTTGCTCAATTCAGCGAACAGATAACACTAAAACATTCGTTACAGCGAATTCGCATCTCAGTGCGCCGATTTCCGGTACACGTAACGTCACTTTGCCACCTTTGCCGCAGTCTGTTTAGATGCTCGAGGCGAAACGCGAAATGGCATCGGCGATCGTACGCGTGGGTCAGTTGCATCGGTTTTATTTCTCCTTTGTCGCTGACCTGCCGACGTGAAAGAAACCGTTTGCTGTAACCGAGCATTGTGACACAAAAGGCTGCACTGGCGTACAGCCCGTAGCTCTCAGTCCACATCAACGTGCACAATTAAAAACGTCGGCGGCGGTAAACACGTCACATCTCATTACAAGGCACGCCTATCATTAAGGCCGCGTACGCGGTAAGCTCGTTCGGAATGCACCGCGGGTAAACTTTCGAGAGCTACGTGCAAGGAACAATCTGAAGTCGAGGTCGACAGCTTCAGGGTTGTAACGCGGCGGGGAGTTGGCGAGGTACATCAGCTGATCTTCGCTGTGACAAACTTAAGACACAGAAATTATGTCCCTTTCGATGTACCCGCAGCATATTTAATCGACTTACGACTCACGACCGCACGAGTGCGTGGCCCGCTCAGGAAAAGTGGAGGAAATGTGTATCCGTATTATGAGCCTTTCGCAATGGCTTTTTTCAGAGTCGCTAAGGATAGGCTCCAGAGCCCAGAAAACTGCCACTCATTATGTCCTACCGATTACGTTTTACCGTCTTCTTCACACCGTAGACTAAATTCGGCATACGCGGCACTAGCGTCTTTATAATCATGCCGTTCATTTGAGCCCTTCTTTCCTCTCGTTGCTCTCTTGCGTATAAACACATTCTTTGGTCTAGACCAGGTGTAATAAAAATGGTGTAACTCATTCGGTCGTCTATTGTATAGCAGCTAATGTAAATTCACTAAGGCGTTGACTAGCCTGTCTTCTTTACGTGTTTTGTAAATGGGGGGGGGATCTGCATTACGCACGCACACACACACGCGCGCGCGCTAAAGTACACACACACAAACACAAAAAGAACGTGGTTTGTTACATTTCTTGGAAACCATGTTTATACTTATACCCTACACGTTATACCCTACAGGGAAAAGGAAAGATCAGAAGAAAACTATAGAGTCACTTATACGCCACTGTGCATGTTTCGTCAAATATACGTTCTCCGACAGATCGTACTCTGAAATAAAGATCCTGGAACCTTGACTGAAGAAACCTAGTATGTACTGAGAGCACTGAGGCAACTGGGCTATACGAGAACTTGTGACTACGCGCGAGTGAACGTTTATATGAGGGTGCGAGCTTCAAACGAAGCAGGCAACATCGTTACGGCGACGCCAAGTGCCTTTGACCCTTTATGTACGGGAGATAAAAATACCCCTGGGAAATGTTCATTTTTCATCGAAACGTGCAAAGTACACCGAGATTAAGGATACTCAAAGAAAAGAAAAAAAAATATTTTTTTGCGGAATCTTTTTCATCAATAAGTGGACAACCGCAGGCAGTACTCTGGAAGGGAGAGGGTGTTGGGAGGCTTGGCAAGAGATTTTTTTTTTCGAACTTAAACTGCGCTAAGGACGATGACACCGGTGTAGATGAAGACAGGACGAACGTAGAAGGGAGCTTCAACCGGAGCCACCTGTGGCATCGCGTGGAACTTGTACGGACAGTTTTCGTCTAATCTGAAACATACCTGTACATTGCATTTTCTATACTTTACCTGTGTCACAGCACTGCGTCCGGGGATCTTGCATCGATCTGTCTCCTCTGACCACGCTATCAAAAGAATAGCGAGTCAAGCGTAAAACTTTTTCTTCCTCGTCCTCTATTCCTGTCCTAGGACAGCAAATGACGCTTGCTGCCTTTCATTCAGTGCTGGCCGACGGCGTCTAGCCAGAAACTCTGTTCTCAAAGGCGAATTTCAGCAAGAAAATGTATTTTTAAGACGTGCTACGTAAAGACAACACTCGTCCACAAGCGGTTAAATTTCTAAACGCCAGTGAGCGAAAGGACACCAAACATTGTCGCCAGCTGTACTCATACTGCCCTTCCCTTCCTCTTTCCTCTCATCCGCCACGCATTGCCACACAGGACAAGGAGGCCATCGTGCATCAACTCCTGCTGGAGCAGCAACAAATGGACGAACTCCTGTCGGAACAGTAAGCGTCATTTGCGTTCACGGCTCCACGCAACGCCGATGTGCCGGCCCGCCAGACGCACTGCTGCGTTCGTCGGCGCCCGTTTGCTACAGCTGCCACTTCACGGATGCGCTTTGTTTCCGCATGCTTCGCTCAAAGCGCACGTCCTCAGTTTTTTGCCTTTGCTTCGTCTTGTTTTTCGCGCACGCCATCACGCCCACCTTGCTTAGTTTCTTTCTTTCTTTCCCATTTTTTTCTATGTCACAGAGAGCAGCTTCATAGCCCATAATGCATTCTGGTTTTTACCTGGGTATGATATCTTGCCGATGCATTGGCGCGTTCACGGTGTACAAAAGTGAGCAAATGAGTCGTTCCTCTACTGGGAGCGATATCTTCAACTTGGAAATCATTTAAGGGGAGTAGGCAATCTGTCATTGGCTTAAAGCGGCATCACAACAGGAGGTTAACATTTAATTTAACTTCTGTCGCAGCGCACTGGGTAGCTTTCACAACTTCGAATCGGTTGACGAATTCTGTCCATGTGCTACGGATAACGTGTGCACTATTGCGGATGCCGCAACTACTTCGATACCGCACTTATATACGTAGATAATTCCACGGCGCCCCATTTTATTTTATTTTTATCTTTAACGTCTTTCACATTATCCAGCAAAATAGGTCTCAACGGAAGTTGCGATCCGGAGATCAACATGCCCACGTAGTGAAGCCGTTGCGAACGATTCACTTACCTGAAACATAGTGTTTTAAACACGCTGTCAGAGCGATCAGTTAATGCGTTGGCCCTCCCCTAAATAACATGTTCTGACGTACTGCTGCTACTATAATTAAATTTCATCGCACTTGAATGAATTCCTTGAGCAACGTGTATGCAATGGCAGTTTTCATTTCCCTGACGTCATTTAGTAGTCAGGTAAGTACTGAGGGCGTCAGAACAACCGCCAGTGCCGGAAAGCTGAACACTCTTTTTAATGCGAATCATTCTTTGCCTCATTCCAGTACTTTGCAGTATGCAGGTGTACGTACGTATGTAGGCTTCCCCTCTCGCCTCGTTTCGTACCCCTTCAATAAAAACATACGTGACTGATCTTGGAATCGAACTTCTGTCTTCTAGAACAGCAGCTCAATGGACTATTTATTTATTTATTTATTTATTTATTTATTTATTTATTTATTTATTTATTTATTCAGTATCAATAGTGCCAATCAGCATTGCGCCGAGGGGGGGGGGATTATAACAACGCAAATCCAGAAACAGAATGCAGGGAGACACAAACTACAAAACTATACTATGTAAACATCGAAAATAAACTAAACGTGATCTGACAGAAATGTAATAATTGACGCGCATTACACCCATAAAAGAATTTGTAAAAGGGTGCAGTAGATCACGCCATTCGACACAATAGTTGCAAGATCAACGGGCGGCTTGTTCCACTCCGATATTATACGTGGGAAGTTTTTATTTCTTTACTATCGGTCTTCGACATGTTACAATTTCATACAATCATCAAAATCAAACACAAACTATAAAAATATATGAGCATCAAATGCGTCAATTACGGTCAGAGGTTCAACCCTGTTCGGCCACTCCGACATGCGTCGTTGTATATATATATATATATATATATATATATATATATATATATATATATATATATATATATATATATATATATATATATATATATATATATATATATATATATATATATATATATATATATATATATATATATTTTGTAGATGGATAAACTATGCCATACACATTCCCTGAGGTGCATACGCGCTGGTCTGGTCACAGTGGTAGCTCGCCTTCTCGAAGCGCCATTAACAGTGAAGGTCTGCAAGCACAACAAAAGCAAATGGAAAGCCTCGCTAAGGTTGCTGATTGGGCCTGTTGGTGTGCCATTCGGACGTGTTACATTGCGCTTAAAGGACACGGACAGAAACAATGAACGAACAAACACACGCAGCACAAACTTCCAACAGTTGTCCACAACTTACGCTGCGTGTGTGACCTTCGTTCCTTGCTTCTGTCCGCGTCTTTTACGCGCAACCTAACACGTAATAGCGAAAGCCATCGTAACAACCAAAGCCATGTTTATTGCCAGATACCCGATGTCATGTGAATCTATTGTAAATTCCATTTCTAACGTTCTCTCCGGGACGTCCTGGATGTAGGCTACTTCTCAACAGTGAACGCACTGGTTCTCGTCCGATTGAACCAGAATCGCACACACACACTTCTCTCGTGCCACGGCCAACTAACTTTCTTTTTAGACATTTAGCGTTTTGCGTCAGGTCCCAGCTCCTTCACTTGCCAGATTCTTCCCTCGTGCCAGCTAGCGCTTTGAGAAACTATGTGTCAGACTGCACCATCTTCGGGATCGGCCCACAACCTCCAGTCCTTTCCTCGTAGGCGACAACGCTACGTATAGACCGTGTGAGACATTGCACCTCCTTCGTGGTCAGCCCGGGTGAAACAGCTTTTCGAGGTTTCTTCTTCGGAGTACAAGTGCCAGCGTCCTTTTTAACGTAGATTTGATGACACGGACATAGGTACGTGCGTTTGTATAACACTGATGGCGTCAGAGTCCTTTAACTGACTCTCTTACGCCCGTCGTCAATCGCCTATTGTAGAACCCAAGTATCGGCACCTTGTAAACTGGAGTAGAACTACCGCAGTAGAAATCTTGCCGTTGGCCGTCGTACGATCGTCGTCACTGCCGTCCATATAATTTTACTACTGTCTTTCACACGTATAAGGCCGCGTCGCACACGCATCTGCTCGCCTTACAAAAGCAACTTGGTCTATGCGGTAACGCTTTGCGGTACCCCAAACGACGCTGAATACTCATCTGCTTGAAACGTGCTTGGCATAACATTGACTCCCGCATTGGGTGGGATCTGCCTTATTTTTTTATTTATCTCTTCACTGCAGAACAGGCTACATTGCTTGTGGAACAGAATGCTCTTAAGATTCGTATTTACAGCTACAACTTGGATGAGCCTACCTCTCGAACAAAAAAGCAAAATGAGCATAAAGGTCGTATTGTTCAACTAATTAGAAACCCGTTCAAACAAAATAAAGTTTGCGCAGTAACAAACAGCTCATCGACAGTAAGGCCTCTTCCGCATACAAAACGGTTGCTTGGGTGCAATGTTGTCATTTTAGCGATTTCTTTTGATAGATTTAACGATTTTATGATCGGTCAGCGGTAAACGTTTTAGTAAAACTTGTTGCTGAGCTAGTTGGTTCGTGACTTGAAAACAAAGGTTACGGCGCTAAGCAGACGAGGACGAATTTAGGCACAAACGACACATACGGGCGCCAACTTGCAACTGTTTTTTCACCCGGATCCACGCAATCTTATACAAGTAACCTAAGTGAAAACTAATCACCGCAGAGATAAGCAGGGGCGATAGGAGTTGACACTGCAAGCGACTTTCGCACACACCCGTAATAACGGAGGGAGGAAATCGAGCGTCTTCCAATCGGCTTATCTGATTACTAAAACCTGTAACGATATTGTGCTCGCATGACTTCATTAATGCCGAATTGAGGCATGCGTTAGCTATTCCCCTCTTGATCAGTTCAGGATGTGCGCCGTGAAATGGTGGAAGGCTTTTCTTATTCCTTCGGTTATACATCCAGCACACGCGGGTCTTCGTGAAACTATATTTAAGGTCCAGAAATTGAGCTGAGTTATCATGTGGCAATCCCCAGGGGAAATCTAGTCCACCAGACTCTGTCAAGAAGACGTTAGTTAATTCTGCAACGTCAAGGCTAGTCTCAGGTTTAGAAGCACAAGGTAGTCATCCACATGTCTGTGGCAGAACTCCATCTCGAGCATGGCTCGACAAGCTTTTTCCTGGACAGTGGATTGGTCGGCACGGACCTGTACTTTCCATGGCCTGCAAGATCGCCGGACATGACACCGCTGGACTTCTTCTTGTGTGGCGACGTGAAAGATGGCTTGTATAGCAGCGAAACTATCACACCGGACGCCCTAAAGGCAAAAATAAGCAGAGTCTACCGCGAGATTGCAACGTCGTTTGTCAAAGCTGCAACAGCACAAGTGTTAGAAAGAAGCAACTACTGTATTGGCTTCAGACGGTCACCTGTTTGAGCACGCGCTGTAAGTGGCAGTGGAAAATAACCGCTCGAAACTGGCGTAAAGCGTGACTGTTTAATGCACCTTCATGATGTCACCCTATCCTTACAGAAAAAAAAAAGCTTGCGACAGTGATAGAAATAGCTAAAAAACTGTTTTGTTTTGCCTTTTTCCGGAGTCCAAGAGACAGAAAGGGTAAATGGCTAAACCAGTTTTTGGGTGTTTCTTTGTGGGCGGCTGAGACGCTTTGCTTGCTTTTTGTTGATTTTTTATTGAATAAACTCCTGATTAGTTCTTTTATGCTCTTCTGAGAGCTGTCTTTTTGCTTGTTTCGTGTTCTATTTCGAACTGGTTTTTTTTAAAAAACATTGGTTGAATTTCTTTTGTAGCATTGTTTCATGACACGCGAAGGTTAACGCTATCCCGAATGCCTCATGATCGAGCACAACATTCTTGCGTACGGAGATATTGACGCTTATCGCACCACGCTAGTTAGGTGGTCGCGAAACCTCTCGAGCCGTCCTACATGACGAAGCCTTATACGATGCGGCGATAAACGAATGCAGCCGTATATCTTTCAAAATTTGCTTGGACGCGCTTGAGTAGCGGCGCGCGAGCGTGCATCTATTTCGTATTTCGCGTATTTCGCGGGCTTTTGTTTTTCTTTAGAAAAAACAACCATGCACTCTTCAGACCGATACAAATGCTTGATTCGGAGGTTATTCGAGGCGACCTACAACTTTGTAATTGACATGTTTGCGATTCAAGCAATAATTAAACATTTCACTAATTAAAAGCAATTAATGAATTAATACTTCGTGATTAAAATATACTGTCTGTAAGTGGACACGACTACCGCTACTATGCAGTCGGTACGATTTCCCTTGAGCTCTTGGTTTTTTTTTCTTGCTCGAAGTTAACTGAGACACTCTTTATAACAGACCGCCAACTTTTCAAGAACACTTTAACTATCAGCGACTGACAGTAACAATTTCTTGCTTTATTGCTTCTCAGTTGTTCAGCTTGTATTTGTTTTTACCTGCGGTATTCTTTTCCGTATTTATATTATTGTCTTGGTGCTATTGTTTTTGACCATTTGATGTATTTCTTGTTTTGATGTGTGCATTTTTCTTTCTTTTTTTTGCATTTTGATGCATTCTTTGTAATCACTCCCATCTAGCTTCGGCCCTGATGGTACAACAAATGAAATAACTAAAATGAAATTGTTTTTTCAATATGGTACTAAGGTAAATGTCTTCAACACGCTGCTTGTAAATTCACTGCTTAATGTTCACCTTCATGGACACTAGACGAACGTGAAACGTCTCAGTATATGCGTTGCGATATGTTAGCCTACATTACAGTGTTCCAAACGCGCCTACATTATGTAAAATTCCCCATAATTTTAGCGACATCTTTAGCTACACTGGAGGGAAGCTGAGCCGAAATTTAGCTACTTCCATGTCCTGGTTTAGCGACACGCTCGAAAAGAAAGTCGACAACACTGTTTGGGAGATGATGTTTTGTATCAGTATCGCCATGTTCATCTAGATAAAAATATTTCCGCGTGCTTTAGTTCTTTAGTATTCCAACGCTTATAAAGCACACTTGTCGGCAACATTGCCGTTCGAAAGTACAAAAGAAAGTTAATGTGACTGTGTTTTTATATTTGCCCCTCAATCGTCATATTAAGGCGAAGTCACATAAAGCATTCAATTCGAGATTTAGATCGAGTATTTCATGTAAGTAACCATGCAGCCACACAACAGAAGTACGACAATCAACGCGTTGCATGCAACAGGAGGCTGAGGACCTTAGCCGACAAAGTGCGAGACTAGGCCTGAAGATTAATATGCCGAAGACTAAGGCAATGTGCAATAGCCTCGAAAGAGAACGAAAATTTGTGATTGGCAGTCAGCCATTGAAACGTGTGCAAGAGGGCGTTTATTTAGACCAATCAGTCACAGATGACCCTGATCACTAGAAGAAAATTGTCAGAATAATAAAGATGAGTTGAAGCGTGCACGGTAAACATTGCCACCCGCCGTGGTTGCTCAGTGGCTATGGTGTTGGGCTGCTGAGCACGAGGTCGCGGGATCGAATCCCGGCCACGGCGGCCGCATTTCGATGGGGGCAAAATGCGAAAACACCCGTGTGCTTAGATTTAGGTGCACGTTAAAGAACCCCAGGTGGTCAAAATTTCCGGAGTTCTCCACTACGGCGTGCCTCAT
Organism: Dermacentor variabilis; assembly: GCF_050947875.1. Lineage (NCBI taxonomy): Eukaryota > Metazoa > Arthropoda > Arachnida > Ixodida > Ixodidae > Dermacentor > Dermacentor variabilis. The sequence continues at coordinate 108,497,164 of NC_134570.1, forward strand.
AATCAGAAAGTGGTTTTGGCACTTAAAACCCCAAATATTATTATTAAACATTGCCAAGACATGACCGGCAGCTTACCGATGTCCTTGAAAAGAAAAGCGTACCAATCAATGCATTGTATGTATGTTACAATGCAACTGTATGTTAACCTCAAATGATTAAACATTAAAACGTTAATTACGAAAACATCAAACATTAAAACAGCGGGTTGTTCCTTGTTCGTTTAATCATTTCATTTTATCTGATGAGATTCAGACAAACACGAACAGCATTGAAAAGGCTGTTCGTAATATATCGTCTGCATTACAAGCACAGTTACTGCTATGAGCAATGCAGTAATTAAGCATTGCGTTCCTATTCTGTCAAGCTCGTTCAGTTTCATTAATGACTGCACATCGATAATTAGAATACTAATATTGCCAATGGTGACTAAAAACTTGAAATAATGATACACATCGCTCAGAAGAGGACCGTTCGACTTGACTACGACACACAGTAATCGAACCTGTTTCTTTTGACAGGATATGAATTCAGCTGCTGCTCTGTAAAGCCATACACTGATTAAGCAAAGCTGCGACTGCTGGATTGCGAAATCCAAATACTCTTGAGAAAGTATTGCACCGGACTTAAGTGTCCCTTATCGTTTTTTTTTTTTTTTTGCGCACGTTTCTGCACAAGTCTCCTTTAAACTACGACACCGTCTGTATCTCGTCATTTCAAACTTTTCTTATTGAGAAACAAGTTATCCCAACGCAATGTCGGTGGTATTAAAAAGATTGCGAAACGTTGCAGACATGACATAAAGCATTTCTGCGGCGTAGCTGCAATCATTGCTGCCTAGATAAATTGCGGTCTGCGCTCGGTCATAAGAAAAACATTGTGCGCATGTAAAAGCTTATATGGCTAACAAAAAAAAAAACAGTCGCAGTTTCGCCCGAAAGGCGAAGCATCGATTGCGATAGCAGATTAGTAGACAGCTATACGAAGTACGGATAGTAGCTTTATCGGTCGTATAAACTTGGTGCCATTCGCTTACTAATTGAATTAACAAGCGCACGAGCAAACATAAACACATCACACTCAATGAACGCGAACACTCGCTGTCAAAACGCTGGGGTGAGCAAGCGCAGCAGCAGCAGCGAGCGAACTGGCCTTCCGTGCGGTTTATCGCTTCAACGCAAGAGCGGCAAGAACACAGCGCACACAAAGGTATGAGCCTCTGCAGATCCCTTTCAAAGTACGGCGCGCGCGACCGCTCGCGGCCATGCAATGTGCGCACTTGTGGGCGGAGTCGAAGCCACCCTCGCGCCCTCCCGCGCTGCCTCCCCGCTTTCCTCCATATATGGTGGGGCCAGATTGAGCCGCGATCGTCGGCGTCACTCGCGTGCTTGCACTTGCACATACGGCATACGACACGCGGCGACGGTGTTATCGCCCCTTGGACTTTATACGGAACATCACGGCGACGGCGACGGCAAAAATGCACCTAGAGTGTCCATATTATTGTTATCGCAATAATAAGTGGGAGGCAAGGGAGCCCTGTCGCTATTATTGATTTGTGGCGTTTCGCGCCCCAAAGCAACACTGGGGTTAAGAGGGACACTGTAGAGATAATATAGGCGCTTCTCCAGGTTGACTCCAGGTTGACCAAAATGCAAGCACGCAAGCGTGCTTGTAATTCGTCTCCCCCCCCCTCATATATGCGGCCTCTGCGGCCGACAATCGAACCCGTGACCTTGTGCCCTGCTGCTTTTAAAAATTAGATTAATTGTTTTCTCAATCTCTTCCGGAATACATACTTTCTATGTTTTTAAGAGAAATAAATTGGCAGCACGTTACATTCCTGTAACACGTGAAGGTGAAAGCATGCTGCACACGTGGTAGTGCATTAAGTTATCCGATCAGAGGAGTCAGACTTTTTGCAAGACATAACGAGCTGCAGTGCGAAGTAAGCGTATTGCAGTGTAGGTCGATCTCCTCAGCCGTACATGCGAGCACCTAATGCACTATCTAAACGTTCTTTCGTTCTATCTTTCGTTCTCTCTTCTGTATTTTTTCTTCCTTTCGTTTGTCATTTCTTTGTTCTTTCGTTCGTCCTTTCGTTCTTTCTTTCGTTTCTTCTGTTATATTCAGCCATTGCATATTTGCTTGCATACGGGGGTATGAGCCATTCCTGATGTTGATATTTTTTTTACGGCGAAAGCTGCGTATGACTAACCATCCGTAGTTTTTAGACGTCTAGCAACATAAATGGACTTAGCGTTCTTTAACAAACCCATACGGGTGCAGTGCGGTAACGCAGGTGTCAAAATGCGGAATAGATTAGAACGCTCGCCGTGAACAGCGTGACGTCAAAGTTATCGCAGTATATAAGTAGGAGAGGTATCGGCGCTAAAAACAGCTGCGTTATCGATGGGGCGGATACGTATACTTCGTACACCCGAAGAACAACATGCGGATGAGGAGCGCCGGAGGGAAAAGCAATGAGAATGTAAACGGCGCCGGCGCGAAACGACCACCGACGAAGAACGTTCCCGCGATGCTAAACGAAAACGACAATCGCGAGCTCGGGCACCTCCGAACAAGCAACGACGCCAGACTCGCAACGCACATGACAACCGTTCCAATCTGTGAAGATGGAATGGCAGGGAAAGCTCTTTGCTTTTTTGTTTGAGAGCTTTCACTGTCATTAGCTTTCTCTGCCATTCCGTCTTCACAGAGTGGAATGGTTGTCATTCTTTCTTTCTTTCCTTCATTCTATTTTTCTTTCGTGTCTTCATTCATATTCAGGCATTGTACCTTTGCTAGGTTACGGAGGTATGAGCCATTCCAGATTATGTGTTTTCTTTTGGGGGGGGGGAGGGGGGGTGTATAAGCCACTGCTGCTGACGATATCTGTCTACCTTTCTGTGTGTGACTGGACCAGACGCCGTTTTTTCGTGTACGAGTCATTGCAACGAGCCACAAGGCTTAAGCTTCGCCTTAAAATAAATATGCACAGCAACCTGTCAAACGTAGCGGCAATTTTACTTCATATTCCTCGCAACATTTGGTTTAGTGCACCGATTATGTCGTCTGTGTAGAACGTTTTGAGCGTGGTCTTTGCTTTTACTCACATAGCGACAAGATCCTGGCTCACACCAGAAGTGAAAGTTTCAAGTCCAAGGAAGGACAGATGACCCCCACCTTGCAGACAGAGGTGAGTAGTACCGTGCAGTCCTTCGATAGTCCTTCGGTGCCCAGATCAAAAGCTCTGATCAGAAGGACGACGCGTTGAGGAGTCCATATACCTATAGAGATATCATATTTTTCAGATAAGCGAAAGTACACTGCATCCCGGTGCTCAAAGGGTAGCAGCACCTCGCTTGCTGTTACTCCGTAGGTGCGCCAGCCAAGAAAGTGCGCCGTAGCGCGTGCTGTAGTGCAGTCCGCGCTCTGATTATTTATTTTCCTACCAACAGAGCCGCGAGCGTTTACAGTGAGGTGTCCACACAAAGATGAGAACTAAATAACTCAAAATAACGGGGGGTCTCAAAACAGCACGAAATGCAACCAAGAATAAATGTACAAGATTCACATTCAAGGATATAAATTACGCATTGGCTACACCCTACACAAAAGCAAAGAAGAGCATCAACAGTTTCACTTGCCCGTTTAAAAAAAAAACGCAGATCATGATTCCAGGCGGTAAACAAGATATATCGTCACAAAAAGCTACTCGCAATAACCGCAATAACCACTCAACTAAACATAGGGCTGCGACAGTACGCATAGAATGGAAACATTACTACGTAATATCAACTTAGCTGATATAAAGAGAGGGGGAAAAGAGCGGAGGGATAGACGGGAAGGAGTACCTTCGTCATCGCCAACATGCAAGTACCAGCGGCTAGACGGAAATGCTCTGTAGGCATGGGGTATTGTATCAGTATGTAAGATATTACTTGCTGCCTAATCTCATAGCACATTGTGTAGTTCTGCGCCTATGTACAATATTGCATTTACCGAGCTGTTTATATTTCAACAGCGCGCCTTCCTCGTATCGAGCAAGCGTCTCGGTTCATATATCCGTAACGCTCTATGGACAGTGCATAACTTGCGGCGCGCGATTTCATTTGCGAACCAATCATTTTGAACATTTTGAATCAGTGTGTGTGTGTGTGTGTGTGTGTGTGTGTGTGTGTGTGTGTGTGTGTGTGTGTGTGTGCGTGCGTGCGTGCGTGCGTGCGTGCGTGTGTGTGTGCGTGCGTGCGCGTGTGTGTGTGTGTGTGTGTGTGTGTGTGTGTGTGTGTGTGTGTGTGTGTGTGTGTGTGTGTGTGTGTGTGTGTGTGTGTGTGTGTGTGTGTGTGTGTGTGTGTGTGTGTGTGTGTGTGTGTGTGTGTGTGTGTGTGTTACCCATGCCAACTATATAGCTCGCACCCAAACGCTTCTAAGTCATCATTAGCAGATAATATTTTTAGGTGCCAAACCAATCAATTTCGTTGGTTTACTGCTGTGTACACGAGGTCAACACCAGAAATTAAGGGACCGAAGCTGGAAAGCGGGGCTTTATGTGGCGTATGTGAGAAAGTTGCTTTCCTCTGCAGAAGAGCATGCATAAGAATTGCCGCGCGACTGGCCGCTCGAGGCACTTTGGTGTATTCGCGGGCTTCTTTCAGGCTCGGAAAAATATTTTTATTGAGCAACAGAAACCTGTATCGGGAGTTTTTCGCGTTGCTCTACAATTTTCTCATTGGCACTTTTCATAGAATTACAATATTTGAGAAAACGATTAATTAATTAAGACTGATAACGTAATTAAGCCGTATGCAAAAAAAAAATAATCTGAGTATCTCCACGCGACGTCAAACAACATTACCTTTGTTCTGTCGAGTTACGTGGCATTTGCATATTTTTAACGTTTGGCTGACGTTACGTGGCACACCCTGTATTGTCACAAGCACGCTATATACCCTGCGTGACAAGTGCCATGGTGAAACGGAGTCTTTAGCGCCCGCTAGCTTTTGTCGCGTTGCAGGCGTTCTGACCTCGAGAAGCGCGGTCATTGTTTCCTGTCACGCTTGGCCGTCACATTGTTTACTTCCGCCAAGAAGAAAGGCCTGCTTCCGAGGAGACTTCCGGGGCACGTGCACGCGCCATCGCACGACACCCATGTCGTTGTATGCGCACGCTGACCTGCGCGCTGCCCGAGCCGTTCTATTAGGCTTGATCTATAAGCCAGGCATGGCGGCCTCCGGCACGAATGCGCCTAAGCAAACGAAGTTCTGCAAAAGAGCCGCAAAGTGGAAGAAGGCGGTGCGTGGGACTGGAGCAACAGCCCTGGAAATGCGGTGGCACTCTATGGGTTCAGTCCCCGGACTGGGAAGATCTTTTCTTTTTGAGTGCGACACTGTATCTCGATCCGGGGGAACCATGCGAGCTTCCTTTGCATAGCTTGAGCATAATATCGAGTGGGTGAGTGACTGTTGTTGTAAACACCGCCGAAATTGGAAGTTCCGGCTGCTATATAGTCCCCTATCCCAAAATATCAGCTAAAGGCAAAGCATTACGGATGACATAAAATAATAAAGTGGAACAAATAATGAGCACCTTTTACAAATACAGTCGAACTCCTTGATAACGAAGTGCTTTGGGGACTCCGAAATCATTCGTTATACGGGTCACTTCGTTGTAAAGATCGCGCACCGCGCAGCCCGCGATAGAACCGGGACAGAACTTTTCCTTCGTTATACAGGTAATTTCGTTGTACAGGTGTTGTAGAGGGGCTCGACTTACGAAACGAATAAGAAAAAAAACACACACACGATAATTATGACCCTTTCCCGGGTGGCTCTCCGAAGAACTCTGTGGGCTATGTCGCGCATCTCTGGCTCTCTGAAAACTATTTATAGCTTAATCGTAGACCAGGGAAATCATATCTCATGCTCTGCAGTACGGGCGGCCGCTATAAGTGTGTGACCGCGATAATTCCTACAATTGCTGCCGGCGTACAAAACGTCGTACCCAGCAAAAGTTGCACAGGAATCGAGTAAACAACGTGATAGGATCCTGACGAGTATCTTAACGTGTTTTCGGTAGAAGCGTGAAGCTTAATTGTATTCAAGAAAGTTGCGAGGATCCTTGGAAGCGCGGTTAAAGCAGACTGGGCTGAACATTCGGCTACACACTCCGTTCCAGAAGCCGCTGGAGATTACGTTCGTAGACGCATTTACCGAGAACACTCACAGGCAGAAGGCTAATCCTCGTAATCTATAGAAGTTACCTTCACTCGACACTCCAACTAGACTAGATAAACTGAATAGCAACGCTGCCCATCGACTCGAGTGAAGACTGCGTGTCAGATACACTCCGTGGCTATTCCTGAACGAAAATGTTGTAAACAGCTGCTCCTGACATCTATCTGTTCGAACGCGCTAGCAAAACGGTGCGTTTCTAAAGCAACTCTCTGCCGTGTTAATTAACGAAGATCGTTATTCATGCACAGGGTCGTCGCTTTCACAATATGGAACGGCAAAATAAATCATCAGGGAAGAAAATTTTATATTTCGAGGGGCTCTCCTGTTCAAAGCCTGAGCAGTGTGTCGTAGATATAGGAGCGAATTTTGGGCGAAAATGTCTCGCGCATCGCACGAGGAAATGGCGGAGACACCACTGAGCATATTTCGTCAGGACGTCAGGGCATCCCATGCAGCTATAAATTCGGAAAGAGTCCATAGGCTCGACCGAGGCGTTATGTTTCCAGAGGCAATAGGGAAACGTATAAAGAAACTGCCGTGGTAACTAGAGAAATACGGTTCAAAGCTTGGTGACACAAAGGAAGGGATAACACGCAATAAAGCCAGCTGTCTACATTGAATAATGTAGCTTAGAGTTTATTGATATATGGAGATTTAAATATCATCATCATCACCACCGCCATCCCCACAGAACCGAAGAGCAGCTGCAAGTGGATTTACAGTGGTGAATTCGGAAGTGTATATCCAGGTGGATACGTAGGGATAGGCTCGTCCTCGTCTTCCTGAACGAGCTCGGTGAAGCGACCATATCTTTCTCGAAAACGCGGTCGAGTATCGTCGGTCAAGATAAAGCCCCGGCACAGCGCCGGTGACATGGGCATCATCTTGTCCAATATCTCGAATTATCAGCACTTCACGTTCTTCGCAATTAATAAGAAAGAAGAAAATCAGCAATCGGTTAATTTACAAGAATTTCTCAAGTGGAGGAAGGCTTGTAAAATCTGTTCCTGGGTTTCAATCCACCAATCTTAGTAGGAAACTATATTGTTCTGAGAATCACCCTAATACATGTCGGTGTAGATACATTCCCGCGTTTATTCTACGTTGATAGCTGATAAAAACGTATTTCTCGAGCTTCCGTTGCATCCTTCGCAGGTGTCATCATCATGCTTACCATTATTGTCTTTTTTTTAACAGAAAAAAAACTCACGCTTGCAGAAGATAAGCCTGTTTCTGAATGTAACCATGATTCGACCTCAGCTCTGCAACGAGTGAGCCATCGTTTTGTCGTCGTCGTTTACACTGCCCATGCGTCGTCGTTGACAGTGTCAACGCGTCCTCTCGACAGCGTCTTTCCATCTTTCGCTGCCAGCGCCATCTTCCGCCATTTTTCGTCGTCCTTGGTCACTTTATCGGCTAAACTTATATCGCCTTTTTTTTTTCGATTGGCGACTCATGATACTTATCATAACATCTCCCTCTCTCTCTCCCTCTCTCTCCCTCCCCCTCTCTCTCTCTCTCTCTCTCTCTCTCTCTCTCTCTCTCTCTCTCTCTCTCTCTCTCTCCTTCCTCATCGTTGCACCAACGCAGGAAGAAAAGCTGTGCCTGGTGGGCGCCCGCTGCCTCCACGAGAACCACCCCGAGGTGATCGCGCGCCAGGCTCGGCTACTGCAGCGCCTGCAGGTGGACAGGATCGGAGGTGGGAAGGAGACGCGCCTTTGCTGTCGCGAAATGGCATAGAAGAAGGATACTTCAACCCGGTTGTTATCACTGGCTTAACTCAACAATAAAATATAACAAAAACATAGACGTTTCGCCACCTATGCGGGTGGCATCGTCAGTACGCAAATGGTAACAAATGAGCAATTTTTATGTATTAAATATTAAAATAAATATTTATGTATGATACTGCCGTAAACATCCGACAAGGGGCCACGGTTAGAATTGCATGCAGATTGAATGCAACAGATAAACCATGATTCCAGAAATTTTCTTGGGCACCATCGGTGTTCCCGTGCTAACGTGCTTACATTATCAAAATCGAACATGTGTCCTTTTGTTAAACAATGACCCATCAGTTCCGTCTTTGCATGTGTGGCATGGGTGTCTTTCGTAGCGTCCCTTAAGTGTTTCTTGAGTCGAGTGCGACGTCGCCGCCCCGTCTCGCCAATGTAGCTGGCACCACAGTCCGAGCGGTCAGCCTTGTAGGTGACACCAGTTTGTTCGTGCGGAGGTGTGCGGTCCTTTGGCTTCGGGAACACGTTTGCAAATGTGTACGAGGGTTTCAACAACACGTTGAAGTATGAGTTCCCCCCGGCTTTTGGAACATTTTTTCATACAAGAAGGATGCACAACGGTGAAAACAAGTTAAGCATTCTCGTGGTTATCAACAAAGTTCAAAAAAAAAAAAAGTCATTCATTCATAAGTGTCATCCGCGTTCCAGAGCATGGCTTGAGTCACGAATCTAATTGAAACTTAACAGAAACGCGCAACGAAGAAACTTTGTATGTGGGGATTCTCCTGCGTGAGCAGTACAGGTGGGCAGAAAGGTCTTTAAGTTATGTAAAGAGCAGCGATAAGCGTCTGCAGTATGTCGAGGACATGCACGGTCTGGAGACCAATAATCACGCATAAGTTTTCTTTAACCAATTTGTAACGCAGTTACTGCATATTTACGCTGCTAGTACACTTCTCTCTCTAAAAAAAGAAAAGGAAGCAGAGATGCTGGGACTGGTGGCAATAAGTATATTCCAACCTTAACTCGCTTGCACAAATCTCTTCCTCTTTTTTCAGTGTTCAGAACGCCTACGCCGATCGACCGCTCGTCGGCGGGATCCTTGCCTAGGAGAGCCGAGCCAACGCAGAGGCCGTACCATGCCCTTCTCACACAGTACCCCGTGAGTTTGACATTGAATGCGTCGCATGCCTGTAGGGTTCGCCTTATGCTATAGATGCTTGAGCAAATATATCACATCTCGTTAAATACAACACAATTCAGTAACTCTGGTTTGATTTGCGAACACATCACCCGATCCCCCGGTGACACTGCCGGTGGGTTGTAATGCCACGAGACCTCCACAGCAGACAACAGACGACAAGACGCAGCATTATCATCTGGAACATTTTGCGTTGGCCCGATTTTCTACAGTAACACACACCTTGTATCTAGAGCTTAACGGTATATAAGAACTTTGCCAAAGGGCCACGATATAAACCAGTGCTTTTTGCTCTGTAACAAAAGCAACTTATCATGCTTTAGGCCATGGCTGGCTTCATCGTCTTTTGTTGTTGTTGTTGTGGTTGTTTTGTTCGCTTGGACTAATTTCAACCGCATGGTACTACGTAAAGAAGAAACAAATCGCGCTCCTCCGCAGGTTCATCGACACGGTCCCAGGCCGGGCGCGCGAGCTGCGGGAGCCCCCGGCGCGAGCGGCGGCAGCAGCGCGGGCGGCGCGTCCGACGCGTCGGCCGGCGTCGGCTCGTCGTCCGACCAGCGACGCATCTCCTTCTCGTCCACCTCGACCACGGCGGTCCACTCGCGGAGTCACGGCGTGCTCCGCGTCTCCCAGCAGCGCCAGCAGCAGGCGCGGCAACCGCACGCGACGACGACGACGGCGCCACTAACGGCGGCGAACCGTGGCCATGCGAGGCAGCCGCAGTCGCAACCCGGGTCGAGGCCCCCGGTCGCCGCCTCCCCGAGGAAGACGGCGGAAGCGGAGCGCTTCAACCGCTTCGTCAACACTTCGCGCGGAGCGAACGCTTCGAAGCGATGACTAGGCGGCGGACGAACGGTGTGGCTCGGCGTCGTTCACTTCTGGAAGCGAACGTTCGAAACCGATTCGGCGGTGGCCGTAGAAAGCGCGGCCTGTGGTTGGTCGTCCTGGGAATGCGCAGAACGTCGTCTCTGTAGTAGCCGCGTAAGGGAACACTATTGGCTGACAGACCGCGTTGTCCGCGGTAGTGGATCGACGCGCGGAGACGATGGCGCGTGCTCAGTGTCCTGAAAAAAAAAAAAAAAAAAAAAACTTGACGAACGCGAAATGTAAAGAAACTGGGAGAACGTCGAATGTCGGCGTCCCTTGGTCGTGAAAAAGAAACATAAGTCGTATCCATATACTGCGGCATAGTAAAAAAAAGGGAGAGAGAGAAATACCTACCATAAAGTTGTCAATGGTAATTCGAGTTAACGCATTTATTCTTTAGAGTATATCGTATATGTCGTGGCCTTTTCTATAATGTACGCCTAGTTAGCGTAAACCTCCATTTGTCTTTTCCCAGGTCCATTCGCTCTTCACGCTCTTTTTCCCTTCCCCGAGCGTAGGGTAGCCCACCAGGAGCTTTTCTAGTTAACATCTCTGCCTTCTCGCTTTTTTTCCTCCTCCTCCTTGTCAGGGTATTGAAGCTGTGTAATATGTTTATTCCGCCGCTGGGTCCTCCTCTTTGACTATATATGTCGTTAAAAAAAGGCCAATTTCGAACCGTATGTGTACCTTGTGGCGTCAAGGTTGCGTGTGCACCCAAAATGCGGCATACGATTGCGGGAGGGACTTCCCGCAGCTTTAAAAAAAAAAAAAAAAAGATGAGGAAATGTACATCAGGTACCAAGGCGATTCGCAACTATATGAACCTGGTGGGAGCGTGGTATAACGTGTATTACTGCGTTTGGATAGCTGGATTTAGTAACAGGTGCTACGAGAAATTCTTTATCTCGTTCCCATTAACCTCTCAATCATGTTCACCGTGTTCAAGCTTTGCGGCGTGCATTTTTCGCAACGAAATCGGGCTCCAAACGAAGCCTTTTTCTTCTGTGCCTCTCTTACACGTTAGAGTATGGGCTATCAAATAGATATAGCCCACGAGTAGGGATTACTCCGAATCATTCACCGTTAATTTATCTTTTAAGTTATCTGCAAAGACGGCCGTAAACGTAGGTAGCAATGACGCATTCGAGTTAAAGCCGGGGGTTCTAGCATCTAACGTCTACTTACCATATGTTAACTTACCGCTATAGTCTGTTAAATGCCTCAACTCCGGGCCGCTGTATACCAACGGCTCCCCTTGGATTTTCTTTTTTTCTCGGAAAGAAAAATCACTTTTCATGTGCACATCGAAGCAAACCACATGAACCCTGATTTGCGCTGTAAGACGAACTTTCTAATTTAGAAAGAAGTAACTGAGGAATCCTCTTACCCAAAAGAATGAAGAGGAAGCACAAATTGTCACCCTAAAGGTTTCGCGATCTCTAATACATCATTTTTCACCTTTGCCGTATTTCAAGTAAGGCTTTTATTGGCCTTAACGTTTTCTCCATTCCTTACGTGTGTCAATTGATACCCGCCTCACTATAGCGTGAAATAACGTTTAGCTGTAACCACTTCCGTCTTCACAATGTCGATTCTTGACCGTCTATACGAAGCCACGCTGACTGCGTTCACAGGTCGTCTAAAGCCGCTGGCTGTGTTTCGTATGCGCACTGTTTCTGTCTTGGGCCTGAAGCATTCGCGCAAGGGCAACGCCTATCACGGCGAGTATATAGATAACGCCGAGGTGCGTCGCCAACTGTGAAAGCAAGATAACTTGTTCTCGGGCTAGTTGGTTGGTGCTCGGTGAGGTCATCGTAGCGCAAAGAAAAGAGACACAAAAAGACAGGACCCTGCACCATGGGCACAACACTTCCAAGTTATTCAATACAACTCCCAAAAAGACCAGAAGAAAAAGTACAATAGAATGCGCATGAGCACAGGTTCATCACAAGGGGGGGGGGGGGAGGAAGAATAAACAAAATCACCAACTCGCTGCCATATAAAAAAAAAAAAGATATCGCCGACGCAGTCCTCGCCTAGTTTGGGTCTAGCACGTTTGGTGTCCGGTCTTGTCTTTCTTGTGTCCGTTTTATGGCTTCGCCCAAATGGGAAAGCCACTGTCCGGCGCGCCTTGCTCAGCACCAATTAGGGATGCGCAGTCGAGCGGCCAGCACCTCGCGCTATCTTCCACTTGGCACTGCAGGAAATTGTGCTCCCTTTCAATGAAATGCTTTGCACTCCAATAGTGAAATTATGCACTCCAACAGCACTATATATGTCCTTCGCACGGTTCTTATATATGTATATATATATTTGGACACGAACGAGAAAAACTTATCGGACTGTTAAAGTGAGTGCGTAGCAAATGAGGCATGTCCCAGGAACCTGGGGCCGAATTAACCAGACATTGTGTTCTCAAGTGTTCTTCGCTAATGACGAGTCCAGTATCAGGATTGGCAAGAATATTTTTTTCGTAGGAACAATTTTAACACAATAGTTCTTTTCTTTTAATTATGGCTCCTTTTTTTCTTGCCTCTATTTCGAACGGCACGCGCAGCGTTGACATATTTTAGCCGATTTCCCGACACATCTAGCGTATTAGAGACTTGTTTAGTAGGAAAATATTTCGCCGGATATCTGGGGCGAAAATCACGAAGTTCGTCTTTCGTGAGCGCTGTTTGCCATTGGCCTGCTGCCGCCTTCGCGCACGTGACTGGCTGCAGCATTTGAGCTTACGAACAGTTCTGGCGTAAGAAGTTTTTGTGAACACGAGCACTGATGTCTAGGGACCTTTATCGCTATTTTAAGCAGATCGGTGCAGTATCTTGAAATAATATTTATCCCACCTTAGCAGCTACCGGATGTTACCTAGAAGAACCCCTCCGAGATAAAATGGCAAAAGTCATTTGCTGTGCCGACGAATGGTAGCATAAAACGTTGCGAAATCACTTACGTTCGTAGAACTTGTCTAGCGTACTGTGTTTCTGAAAACATGGAGTAATTTTTTTTTCAAAATGCATTCAATTGGCGATTTAATGTTGGCATTACCATTTGTGACGCCGTAAGAGCGTAGGAGTCTAACTTACGTTTTTTTTTTATATCGTAAGAAGTGAGAAGTGTTTCTGGTTTGTTATCCGCTTTCGCTAATAGAATATTTGCTGTTGCTACCAATCGCATATTGTTCTAACGAGCCATTTAAACGTATACGAAGAGCATTTTGTATATGGGCCCAGTGTCCTTAGAATGCCTCAATCTGGTACTCGCTGTGTTCCAACCGCAATTTAATCGCTTCTTCAACTAATAGAATATGCCTGTTAGTTACAACTGATTTCGTTTCTTTACCCTTTCCACGAAAATTTCGTCGGTCCTTCGTAGTCCTGCTAGGGTAGCCTTTCTAATTTGCGGTAAAGAACGTTCTAACGACGGGTTAAGTGCATGACTACCTTGCACGAAAGCATCATGTTATTTCCGTTGATCCGTCGTGACATGCTGAGGTATACCGGGGGTGGGGGGGGGGAGGGGGTATTCTGTAAGAGTTCACCTTGTGGACTGTCCATTTCGGCCGCTGCTGATTGGCTACGACCGCTCGACTCCTCCTCGCTCGTACAGCTGCATCCAATCAGCAGCGGCCGAAATGGACAGTCCACTATAGGTGGACTCTTACAGAATACCCCCCCCCCCCTCCCCGCCCAGATATTGTAACATATGAGATCCAGTTATCTCGAACACAGTGAGGGGGACATAGTAAAATCTTTCCATCGGCGGCGCATTACTATAGATAGTTTTCACGTGACGTCACGAACGAAGCCTCTCGCGTGTCTGTGCTAGGACATGCATGGCGACCCCGAGGACGTTGGCGCAACATATCATCACGCGTACATCGTTGTGGTTTTTGACGATGACCGTTGTTCACCGGGTTATCAATGTTGTCGATTTCTCACTTGGCGCAAGACCGCCTGTTGTGCTATCACGTTTCATGCTTCCGCAGCTTCTCGGCGTGCTCGTATGCCCAAAGATGGCGGCCAGGATGGCGTCGATGCAAGCTATCTATATAGGGCCGGTGGACATTAGTAAATGTGCGACAATCACTGACAAAGCAGTCACATAGCGGACATTTATTGTATAACTTTTTAATCGATTAGATTTGAGAGATACGTCGTACTTGTAGAACTGGCGCCGCCTAGTGGGCAAGGCACGTCGACTATGTAGAAGCTCAGAGGCTGTAGCACCAATTTAGAGATAATAGACTCCCATAATTTCTTTTTCTGAACTGCATTGGTGCGTCGAGCAGTTTTTCATTGCAGGCCATCAGCGCAAACGCTTATTGCTATCATCGTTTACTCACTGAAAGAGAAATGTAGACGCGTGGTTTTGTCCACACAGGTCAAAGCAAGGGTTCATTGGAAAATAATAAATAATAAGCCGAACGCCTACGTCTTCTCGCCGCGAGATTGGAGCGGAATACCTAGTAAACATGTCCTGATCAGCGAACGGCTTCGATTTTGCGATAGCGCAGCGTGTGTTTCAGAGTAGGTAAATATTATAACTGATGCATGCTCGCTTATAAAAAAGTCACTTGGTGGTTTCGCTGCGCCCGCCGATTTCTTGTGCCCGCGGCAGAGACACTATTACGTCGTCGCCGAAGAAGTAACCTTTCTCCGCTGCGCTGTTTTTAAGGGTTACGTGTACGTTAGGTGTTCTAGGAAGCGGCTGGCTCAGAAGCTGCGGACGATCTCATGGCTGCTACCTAAGGCTTCGTTATTAAAGTATTAACGAAAGTGGCCACCGTAACAACCATTTTACTGCGCAGTCTCAGCCCGTGATGAACCAGATGGTGTACGCGTCGCGTACGCGATGGAAGACGGTTGTAATTTAGACAGGATGTGGACGCAGCTGCCCGTTTCGGATTCTACGAAATGTGAAGAAACCAAGATTGCCGCGTGGTTGAGACACTGTTCCATTAAATTATGTTCTTTAGTCATTTCGGCTCACCTGCTCTTTCAATGCTTTGTGTATTGTACATGCGTAATCATCAAAAAAAGTAAAAAAAAAGAGAAAGGGAGGGGAAGGGGGGGAGTCTTGCCTTCAACAGCAAAGAAAAAGGAATGACATAGACGTCATCGCAGAGAAGCAGCTTTCTTAGAAGAGTTGTTTTGAGGCACCCAGTTTGTTATCTCAAGGTCGAGAGAGATAGAGAGGAGTTTAATTACCCCGTCGTTGTATATCATGAATGTTAATAAATGCTTGTGATAAGCACAGTCGCGTGGGAGTGTGCTCTCTGCGTTGTTTTGAAGCTTTCTTCTTACAGCGCTTAGTTTCTGTAGGGAAATGTTAATACTTGGCAACATGTTGACGAACACCGAAGCTGCAACGGTTGTTATGACTCGCTTTCGCGTCGTGCGTTCAAACATTTCTTTTTGCATTTGTTGATTCTGTGTGACAGAGGCGCTGGGAAGCACGCTACTTATGAACAATGTTCACTAACTAGCTACCCAAGTGGACAGCGTCCTTAAAATTCCAGTGGCAGCAGTCTGCTGCGCTACTTTTCGACGGATACATGCGTCAGGATACGCCAATAACAAATAAAACAGCAAGCTAAACTATTCTGGTAGACTGTGCTTAGTGAATGGCAAATAGCACGGATTTACTAGAAGACAAAATATTTTTTTTTAATTGACCGAATGCTGGAATGCGAGTAGCGGGAACTATCTAGTGACGCCTCATTCGGACTTCCGGATGAGGCTTCACTGCTTGTGACGACATAGATTGCGGCAGTAACTGTTAGAGACAAAATATTTATTACTAAAAAAATTAAATGTGTGACCGAGAACAACATATCCAAATGAGCAGTTCTGGCGCGATCTCCACAAGAGGAAGCCACATGCGTGAAATTATATTTCAATCTTTGGGGACGTCATTGTTCAAGCGACGGATTTCGCGTAAGATATAAGCTAATAAAAGGAATCAAGCTAACCATTGACTTTTTTTTTTGCGGTTAGGCCATCACTTTGCACTGAGCAGCTATTGGGACATTGTCAATTATGGAAACAAATAAAGGCCCAACTACAAAAGGGAAGTTTATTGGTGTGCTGATGAGAATAAAATTCAAATTCAAGTTTATTTGCCAGACGATATGCTGGTCTTCTGGGCTAAAAGCCGTGAAAAAGGCTTGACGGGGCCTAGGTGACCGTTACATGGCAGCAGCTATACAAGGTATTAAGGTTCAGACTAAGATACACCGTGACAAAGGCAAAAATGAAAACATGCCAATTACAATACGTAGTACAACATATTCATAAATCACATGAATACACTTGAGATACGATGCGCATTGAAATGCATATGCAAATTACAACACATAGTTCAACGTATTCATCACTCACACTGAAAACGATAAAAAAATTTGATGATATTAATGATTTATTTTGCAGGCGGTATAGTAGATATCATTTATAGACGCTGAATCTTTTGCTAGCAAACAATAGCACAAAAGAAAGAACGCAACTGCTTTTTACTCCAACTGGTTGGGTTTTCTTATGTGTTTAGTGTTGTTGGGACGTCGCAGGCCAAAGTTTGATATTTGTAAGTTTTACGAAATCGAGGTACAGACCATATATGGGTGTTTCTTGTAGGTACTGCAATAATACAGCGCCCAAGACCCTATAACGCTGTAATGAAGTTCAAGAGTACTCTGTTTGAAACGTAGAGTGTGTTCGACAAAAGATATGACTAATTGATGTCAGCCTGTATTATACTGAACCCTTCAAACGCTTTGCAGGTGGTTCCCAGACGTTCAATGTTTCCAATGTAGTGAATTATCCTTTTTTGTGGAACAAGTATTTTATTTATACATTTTGTGTGTGCCCCCTTTAACGTACAATAATTTAAGTGCGAGTTAAACAATGCGTGACATATTTGAACTTTGGCCCTGAGTGGGAGCTGAGTACGGCAGGGAGAAACGACTCCCGTTACAGACGAGATTTTCCTACAGAGGTAGTTAACGTGACCATCTCAACTTAAGTTTGACGAAAAGTAAGCCCCAACCATTTTATGCGTATCAACAATATCCGTGCGCTATGAATCAAGAATT
Organism: Dermacentor variabilis; assembly: GCF_050947875.1. Taxonomy (NCBI): domain Eukaryota; kingdom Metazoa; phylum Arthropoda; class Arachnida; order Ixodida; family Ixodidae; genus Dermacentor; species Dermacentor variabilis. The sequence goes on from NC_134570.1 coordinate 108,514,292, forward strand.
AAAGGCTGGTGAGTAGTTACTATTTTATTTTTAGCAAGAAATATAACAGCTTTAGTTTTATTTGCATTGGTCATAAGTCGATTAATTTTTGACCTCGAGGAAATCTCCGAAAGCCCGTCGTTAGCTTTGCATATTGAATGATGCAGGTTAACGTCAGAGCAAATATCGATGAATCATCTGCGTAAATTACGTACTTAACCGTTGTGCCCATGTTCACGATATCGTTGATTATAAACACCAAACATCAGGGGACCCAGAATACTCCCTTGCGGTACACCGCAAACGAGAGGCAAGAACGACGTGCTACATTTATTGATGTGTTCACTCTGGAATTTATTTTGGAGATAAGATTTAAGCAGATATAAGCAATTCCCGCTCGAGTTCACGCTGCTCCTCTGGCGGCCATCTTTCAAAGAAATTATGCCTTCCAATCGACTGTCGCGGACAACACCAGCCCCTTTCCACATAGTTATGAGGCTCGGAGCAGGAGCTATGGCGCTTGAAAGTAACCGCTGGCTTGACGAACCAACCGACTGAGCTACCTTTCCGGGCAACATTGAAGGATCACGAGTTCAAATCACAAGTTATGTTCCTTTTTTCTCCCTTTTTTCTTTCTTTTAATGTCTTTTCCATCATTTTATCACTGTACGGAAACCCTCCTAAAAGAAAAAATTATATATCCTCAATTATGTGTGGCCACACATGTGCAGGTCATAAATACCAGGTTCTCTAGCCGAGTGCCATCCATGCGGTATAACCGAGCTCAGATTGGCCCACCTTGACTGATCAAATTGGGCACCACTGTAGGTTAAATGAGGCGTACAACTCCTGCGGGACCCGCCGTGGTTGCTCAGTGGTCATGGTTTTAGACTGCTGAGCACGAGGTCGCGGGATCGGACCCCGGCCACGGCGGCCGCATTTCGATGGGGGCGAAATGCGAAAACACCCGTGTACTTAGAATTAGGTGCACGTTAAAGAACCCCAGGTGGTCGAAATTTTCGGAGTCCTCCACTAAGGCGTGCATAATCAGAAAGTGGTTTTGTCACGCAAAACCCCATTCTCCTATTTTAATTTAACTCCTGCGGGGACGGTAGAGTATCCGTCTCCAGTGCAAAAGGACCGTGATTCAAATCCCGGTGCAGCGCAAATCTCCACCGGAAAATACAAAAAAAAAACGTGTGTTGAGAAAATTGCACAAACAGGCCTGGAGTGCGGCCTGATCCCGGTGACCAGAACCGGTAACGCACTCTCTCACCAGAGCAGGATTGGCCACCCTGGTGCAGTACTAGGCCACAACCTCCTATATGAATACAACAATCAAACCCCGGCCCTCAGTCCCCAGCAGCCGCGAAGCAACTGACCACGGCGGCGGTCAGATCTGTGACGCTGCAGAGGGTGCTAAGAATACCTGGCTCCGGACAGGCCGCCTTTGGAATCTGAACCTGGCAACGTTTAACGTTAGAACGCTATCTAGCGAGGCGAGTCTAGCAGTGTTATTGGAGGAATTAGAGGGTAGTAAATGGGATATAATAGGGCTCAGTGAGGTTAGGAGGACAAAAGAAGCATATACAGTGCTAAAAAGCGGGCATGTACTGTGTTACCGGGGCTTAGCAGAGAGACGAGAACTAGGAGTCGGATTCCTGATTAATAAGGAAATAGCTGGTAACATACAGGAATTCTATAGCATTAACGAGAGGGTGGCAGGTCTTGTTGTGAAGCTTAATAAGAGGTACAAATTGAAGGTGGTACAAGTCTATGCCCCTACATGCAGTCATGATGACCAGGAAGTCGAAAGCTTTTATGAAGACGTGGAATCGGCGATGGGTAAAGTCAAAACAAAATACACTATACTGATGGGCGACTTCAATGCCAGGGTAGGCAAGAAGCAGGCTGGAGACAAGTCAGTGGGGGAATATGGCATAGGCTCTAGGAATAGCAGAGGAGAATTATTAGTAGAGTTTGCAGAACAGAATAATATGCGGATAATGAACACCTTTTTCCGCAAGCGAGTTAGTCGAAAGTGGACGTGGAGGAGCCCGAATGGTGAGACTAGAAATGAAATCGACTTCATACTCTGCGCGAACCCTGGCATCATACAAGATGTAGACGTGCTCGGCAAGGTACGCTGCAGTGACCATAGAATGGTAAGAACTCGAATTAGCCTAGACTTGAGGAGAGAACGGAAGAAACTGGTACACAAGAAGCCAATCAATGAGTTAGCGGTAAGAGGGAAACTAGAGGAATTCCGGATCAAGCTACAGAACAGGTACTCGGCTTTAACTCAGGAAGAGGACCTTAGTGTTGCAGCAATGCACGACAATCTCATGGGCATCATTAAGGAGTGCGCAATAGAAGTCGGTGGTAATGCCGTTATACAGGAAACCAGTAAGTTATCGCAGGAGACGAAAGATCTGATCAAGAAACGCCAATGTATGAAAGCCTCTAACCCTACAGCTAGAATAGAACTGGCAGAACTTTCTAAGTTAATCAACAAGCGTAAGACAGCGGACATCAGAAACTACAATATGGATAGAATTGAGCAGGCTCTCAGGAACGGAGGAAGCCTAAAAACAGTGAAGAAGAAACTAGGAATAGGCAAGAATCAGACGTGTGCGTTAAGAGACAAAGCCGGCAATATCGTTACTAATATGGATGAGATAGTTCAAGTGGCTGAGGAGTTCTATAGAGATTTATACAGTACCAGTGGTACCCACGACGATAGTGGAAAAGAGAATAGCCTAGAAGAATTCGAAATCCCACAGGTAACGCCAGAAGAAGTAAAGAAAGCCTTAGGAGCTATGCAAAGGGGGAAGGCAGCTGGGGATGATCAGGTAACAGCAGATTTGTTGAAGGATGGTGGTCAGATTGTTCTAGAGAAACTGGCCACCCTGTATATGCAATGCCTCATAACCTCGAGCGTACCGGAATCTTTGAAGAACGCTAACATAATCCTAATCCATAATAAAGGGGACGCCAAAGACTTGAAAAATTATAGACCGATCAGCTTACTGTCCGTTGCCTACAAAGTATTTACTAAGGTAATCGCAAATAGAATCAGGAACACCTTAGACTTCTGTCAACCAAAGGACCAGGCAGGATTCCGTAAAGGCTACTCAACAATAGACCATATTCACACTGTCAATCAAGTGATAGAGAAATGTGCAGAATATAACCAACCCTTATATATAGCTTTCATTGATTACGAGAAAGCGTTTGATTCAGTCGAAACCTCACCAGTCATGGAGGCATTACGGAATCAGGGTGTAGAGGAGCCATATGTAAAAATACTGGAAGATATCTATAGCGGCTCCACAGCCACCGTAGTCCTCCACAAAGAAAGTAACAAAATCCCTATAAAGAAAGGCGTCAGACAGGGAGATACGATATCTCCAATGCTATTCACAGCATGTTTACAGGAGGTATTCAGAGGCCTGGAGTGGGAAGAATTGGGGATAAAAGTTGATGGAGAATACCTCAGCAACTTGCGATTCGCTGATGATATTGCCTTGCTTAGTAACTCAGGAGACCAATTGCAATGCATGCTCACTGACCTGGAGAGGCAAAGCAGAAGGGTGGGTCTGAAAATTAATTTCCAGAAAACTAAAGTATTGTTTAACAGTCTCGGAAGAGAACAGCAGTTTACGATAGGTAGCGAAGCACTGGAAGTGGTAAGGGAATACATCTACTTAGGGCAGGTAGTGACCACGGATCCGGATCATGAGACTGAAATAACCAGAAGAATAAGAATGGGCTGGGGTGCGTTTGGCAGGCATTCTCAAATCATGAACAGCAGGTTGCCACTATCCCTCAAAAGGAAAGTGTATAACAGCTGTGTGTTACCAGTACTCACATATGGGGCAGAAACCTGGAGGCTTACGAAAAGGGTTCTGCTGAAATTGAGGACGACGCAACGAGCTATGGAAAGAAGAATGATGGGTGTAACGTTAAGGGATAAGAAAAGAGCAGATTGGGTGAGGCAACAAACGCGGGTAAACGACATCTTAGTTGAAATCAAGAAAAAGAAATGGGCATGGGCAGGACATGTAATGAGGAGGGAAGATAACCGATGGTCATTAAGGGTTACGGACTGGATTCCAAGGGAAGGGAAGCGTAGCAGGGGGCGGCAGAAAGTTAGGTGGGCGGATGAAATTAAGATGTTTGCAGGGACAACATGGACACAATTAGTACATGACCGGGGTAGTTGGAGAAGCATGGGAGAGGCCTTTGCCCTGCAGTGGGCGTAACTAGGCTGATGATGATGATGATGAAGCAATTATCACGAATGCCATATGATTCTAGTTTGTGCAACATAATACTATAGTCAAGGGAATCAAAGGCCCCCCCAAGCTGAAATAAAAAAAAAATACCGAGTGTGAATTCATTTTTTTTTTCAATGTGATGAACTACAGCTTCTTTCCATGTCAGCAGTGTAGACCTGCCGCTTCAAAAGCCAAATTGTGCATCTGTTAGAACAATAAATTTATTGGAAAATCGCGTGATTCGAACAACGATAATTTTTTCTACCCGCTTAGGACAGAGAGGACCAAGGACAGAAACCAGGCCTGTAACCATTTTCCATATTACGATCTCCTCGTTGAACTCTAGCTCTTTTGCTCTTTTCGTAGCTTCTGTAAAAACTCCAGATTTGATAATTAAGTTAAAGATATATGTGCAAGAACTTCTGGGATTAAGTGTAAGACACGTTTTATTGGTGAGAGCTGCAAATTATCGGCATCGAGTGATTTAGTATTATTTAAGCACATAAAAGTGTGATGCACTTCATTTTTATCTGTTGGATCAAGAAAGATGCTGTGCTTCATATTATTGCATACGGAAACCAATGTTCATTACATGGAGTTACTACATTTAAGAATTGGGTGTTGAAGCGATTTGCGAGTGGTGCGCCGGTTAAATCGCCAATTGTTAAGGTTTCAGGCAGAGCATCTTTATTTTCCCGCCCAAGTATACTATTGACGAGCTACCATGTGGCATTAGATCGTTGTCGACTAGCATTTTCAAAGAGACGACGATATAATAGCCTTCTTTAGCACGTCAAAGTTCAGAATTTACTCGATTTCGAATTTTCGTAAGTTCTTTCAACACTTCCGTAGAGCGTGTGCGCAAAGATGAATTATACCAGACATTTTTACTTTTTATCATTTTCAGATGCTCACGGGTGACCCAAGGTTTTTTACCCTTTTTTACGGGTTCAAATTTTTTGAAAGGAAAATATTTTCGCGTAGATACGCATAAGAATTTTAATGAAGTCATCATAAGCGTCATTTGCAGTTTTCTTGTTTACAATCGACCAGCTTTGATTCATTATGTCGTTCTTGAATAATTCAATACTACGAGTTGTAATTTTTTGATTAATGAGCTGCTCCTGTCGGTGAATTTCTATCTAGTGGTTTGTTATGATAATTTAGAAAGACAACAGTGGTCACTAATATCAGATCTGATAGTACATGCGCTGTAGACTATGGTGTCAATATTTGTCACAATAAGATCTAGCGCCCATACTGAGGAGCATGTAATACGAGTGGGCGATGTAATAATTAAGTTAGTAAATCGAGTGGAATGTAAAAGGGTGTTTATATCACGGGTAACATTGCTTTCTGCCATCACATTAATATAGAAATCTCCTGTATAAACTGTAAGCTGTCATTGCAAACATATTCCAAAAACGTTTCATATGACAGCAAGAACCTGGCAATAGTTCCACCTGGGGGTCGATACAGTACGGAAAACAGCTCAAGCTTACATTGAATTGTTAGTATTTCATAATCATCCGTTACTAATGTATATCGAGGGATGACATGGCAATTTTTTCTTATCGTAACAAGCAGGCCCACACCCCCGCCTCGTTTGTTAGGACGATTGAGGGAAAATACGTTGTAACCGTCCAAATTAATGTCTGATCCTCATTTCTTCCCCAAGTTTTGGTTAACATGATAGCGCTAAAGGTTAACTGAAAGTTTTCAAGCAGAAATGCGGCATCATCTTTCTTGTGGTTCAGTGATCTTGCGTTAATATATAACACTGAGTCGCTTGTTTGGTGACGTGAGCTAACGCACAGGGGAAAGGCAAGCTCTAGATAATCGGTATCAAAAAAAAAGTAAAACGACTATAAATACAGCCAAGCGCGGCACTCTTTCTCAACTTACGTGTAGGCGAAGAACCGCCCTGCCTTGCAAAAGCCTTATCGATGTCGCATTCGCTCGGTATGTGCACAACAGGTGTTGCGTCGGAATGTCTACACTCTAAGAACAGTTTACACCCTTTGGCGTGCCCCTTCTGCCACACAACAACAATCGTAATCTGCCTTGATGCGCTTCCTTTCTTTAACGCTGCGAGCCCGGAATTTTCCAGTAACGAACGGCGCGCGCGTTATCAGCAGGGGCACTCCAAAGGGTGTAAACTGTTCTGTGCTGATAACGCGCGTGCCGTTCGTTACTGCAATGTCCCGGGCTCGCAGCGTTAAAGAAAGGAAACGCATCAAGGCAGATGACGATTATCGTTGTGTGGCAGAAGGGGCACGCCAAAGGGTGTAAACTGTTCTTAGAGTGTAGCGCATATCCTTCAGTTAAAAGGGCACACTGATTTCCACTTCATTTTATATTTCTTTTTCACCGCAAGTGCCAGCATGGATGATCGTAACTTGGAAAACCGTGTACACTAATACTTACAGGTAACGCTAACAATGGTTCCAGCTAATGAGAGAGAGAGACGGGGCAGGAAATGCAAGGAGGTTAACTGGACGAGGTTCCGGTTTGCTACCCTACACTGGGGGAACGGTAAGGGGAAATGAATTGCGGAAAGAATAGCAGAAAGATAAAGCAAAGGCACGAAAGAAAAATAGAGGAGGTGGGGAACGTCTGTTAGAACTATAGTCTGTCTAATAGCCCACTCGAACGCAAGAAATTAAAGAGTGCCAGGTCACTAGTCACTTTAACTTCTGGAGTGGCAATCGCAGCCGCCGCCTACGGGAGCGAGTGAAGTCGCCTGCGGCCATATTGCTAGAGGCAACAGAGCGCGGCTCCAACATAAGCTGCCGCGGCATACGCGCAGTGCTCCTTGCGTTTGCGGTTCCGCGATAAAAGATAAAAATGAAACCCCTTTAAGAATTGTATCAGACCGTGGTTGTGTGTTTCTGTCGTCGAAAAAAAATTACTTCTGCGTCAATTTACAATGTATTGCCGCAGGCTTTGAGAAAAGCTATCGCGGGGACGCATTCGTCAATCGCACGTACTCGATCGGTTAAATTACGAACGATCTATCCACACAAACTAAAATTGTCTAATGTGAATGCTTAGGAAACATTCACCACCCTTTGCCTACTTATTGACGTGAAATATTATCAGACACCTGAATACACTTGCCATCCGTCAACGTTCGACTAAGTGGTGACACCGCACCACTTCATCTTTCGTGGCCGCAGTAACATGGTTGTTGACATGAGGAGAAACTGTACTGAATACTTTATATGAGCTGCGGGTAGTTTCAAAAAGGAATTCACGCAACTGGAGGCCTTGCTGGCTTAAGTCGCAGGGTTATATTACCGCATTTACACGAATATAATGCAAGATTTATTTCGAAATTCCTGGCCTCGGAACGCGCCTCGCGGTGTAGTATATAACGCGGCTTCTTTGTTTTTTCTTGATGTCATAAATGTATCAGCACTCACCCTTTTAGGCTATTTGCGACGGCACTTCGCAGTAACAAGGAATAAAGCCATCCGGCCATCCTCGTTTTAGCGTTGTTTCCTGTTTCTATAGTAATACTCCCTCTCTGCATGGTAATTTCTGCTCAATCATTTTTTTATCTTTTAACGAGGGACCAAAAAGGCCCTGGCATTATATTCGTGGTCGCATTATTTACGTGAAAATGCGGTAATTACTCTTTGTTCTAATACGCAACGTTACCAGTTGGGTTACACAAGGCGCTAGCGAGCTATATATGTGTTTAGCATCCTGAACAACCTGATATTCATTTGCTGAAGCTAGAGCTCGAGTCATGAACTTCACTGTGGACGTTCTCCTATGTTTCGTATGTGCTCAAAAAATTTATGCCACTTCGTCGAAGAGAGCGCAACAGGACTCGGTCGTCAACAAGAGTGCAGTCGGAAGCGCAACAGCTGGCGGCGCCCAACCATCGCCCCGAGGACAGGGAGCACTCACGCTCCAGGACTCAATACCTGGCGAGAAGAAGACGCCAGGAACCACTTGGGCTGACAAAGTAAAAGGTATGGCGAGAGTTGCTGGGGGCGCCTCGGCTGCTGTGGGTGATGACAATGATGCCAGAATAGAGCAATTAATTAAAGAAGTAGCTTCTTTTAAGAAAAGCTAATGAAGAATTGACCAGGCAGGTAGCAGAGCTTCGTAAAAAAGAGCAGTCGAGCCCTGCTAGAGAAGAAATAGATAGACCTGTAAGCGAAACCAGCGATCCAGGAGAATCCAGCTCTCCTGCCCCTAAAAAGAGGGCGGTGAGTTCCGAGGATGAGTCAGTCTTCTCAGCCCTCAGTGAAATAAAAGATGCAATTAAAGCGATATGAGAGACAGTGGAAACGACCAACTTTAAAATGGACAAATTGTGGAAATGGAGGCTAACGGCGGAGAAAAGACTTAGGAAAATTGAGACGAGAGGGGATGACGACGATGAGTATCTGCCATCGGAGGTGGATAGTATAAAGTCCATTCCTGGATTGTCGGGGGCCATCACAAAGAGGAAAGTAGCGGGTAATAGAAAGGCAGCCTCATTTAATAACAATGGACAGTAATCATGGATTTAACGTGTGGCAATGGAATTGTCGCGAGTTTCAACACAAAAAAAGCAGCACTGCGACAGGTGATCAGGTCATCTGAGGCCAGGTGAAAGGTAATTATGCTGCAGGAAACCTTAGCGGACGAAATTATGCTTACTGGGTACAAAGTCATATGTAGAGACAAAAAAACGGGGAGGGGGTTGGCGACCCTCATTGACAAAAAGTTGCCATACATTGAGCATGATATTCATCTTAGACATTCCAGGTTTGAATTTATTCTAGTTGAGATGATACTTAAAAGGAACAGAGGTAAGGCGCAAAGCATTTTCTGTTTGAATATTTACAGCAGTCCTAACGACATGAGACAGAGGTTCAGAGCATACTCTTCAACAAGGTGATTTCGGTTGCCAAAAACTCCCCGCTCATTATTGGAGGAGACTTTAATGCTCACTATCACACATGGGGATACACTTGGAACAAAAAGAAGGGAGAGGAGCTATGGAGTCTTGCCGTGGATCTGGGGTTATGCTTGATTACTGATCCGGCGTATCCCACCCGTTGTGGCACGTCCACAAGCAGGGACTCCATGCCAGATCTTACTTTTGTAAACAACTCAAGAGGAGCGAATTGGGAAAATTCAAACATGGATCTAGGGAGCGATCATTACATCATACACATAACCATACGCATACCGAGACAGGAAACTAGAATCTTCAAATTCACTGATTGGGATCAGTTCAGAAAAATCAGGGTGAACAGAAGGAAAGTGGGGCCTCTAGATGCCGAGCAGGATCCCCTTAAGACGTGGGTCATCCAGCTCAGAGAGGACGTCAAGGAGGCCACTAAAGAAATCAGGACAGAGGAAAATATTGAGGCTATGGACAGAAGGCTGGCGCATCTGATTGAGGCTAAACAGTCTATATTACAGAGATGGAAAAGGCAGAGACTTAACAGAAGGCTAAGGAAAAAAATAGCGCAATTAAAAAGAGAAATTGATGATCACTCGAAGGCCCTCGTGAAGCAACGGTGGGATGAGATCTGTAATTCGGCTGATGGTCGACTCAAACATGGAGGTAGCTGGAACCTCCTCAAGCACTTGCTCAACGAGAATGAAACAACGACAAGCAAGACAACAGCTATATCTAAGTTGGTTCATCAGGAAAGCCAAGATAAAACACAGAAGGATATCATGGATAGTCTCGCAGCCAAATATCTCCCACTTAAACAGCCAAACGAAGAAGATGAGAGCCCCGAATATACGGGAGGCATATGTGAAGAACTTGGCCGGGACTTCACTGAGAGTGAAGTGAGGGCGGCTCTTCACAGTCTTAATGGTAGATCGGCGGCTGGACCTGACGGAATAACTAACAAGATATTAAGAAATCTATATGATGAATCAATCTTTTATCTAACTGAACATTTCAATGAATGTTGGAGAAAAGGGGTATACTCAGAGGAATGGAGGGTGGCCAATACTATCCTCATACCAAAGCCAGGAAAACAACTCACTCTGGAAAACCTCCGTCCTATTTCCTTAACGTCATGTCTAGGCAAAGCTATGGAACATGTCATCCTAAATCGACTCACTAAATACGTTGAGCAGAACGACATCCTCCCATACAACTTGATCGGCTTTCGTCCCGGGCTGTCAACTCAGGATGCTATGCTGCTAATCAAACACCAACTTATACAGGCCCGCCCAGCGCATGCCAAAGCTCTTTTGGGATTGGATGTGGAAAAAGCTTTTGATCGTATAAAGCATACGGCAATACTTTGCGTGCTCTCGGAGATAGAGTTGGGTAAGAGACTTTTTAACATGATTAAGGACCTTAGAAATCGAATTGCGCAACTCATGCTGGGTGAGCTTAAATCAGAAGCTAAGAATTTGGGAAATAGGGGCACACCACAAGGGACTGTGCTCTCACCCATGCTATTTAATTTAGCAATGTCCAAGGTTGCAAGAAATCTGGAGAAAATTGAGGGTATACATTATTTTTTTTTCTTTATTGCCCGATTTTCAGTACACAACTATTCACAAGAGGAAACAATCACCGAAACAAAAAACAAGATACAACATACGTTTGCTGTTGGGCACGTATTCAACCAGTATCGTACTGGCTGAGTCTAATCAAAATTCGCGCAAATTAACCAACGGCTCTACTCTTGGGAGCCACTCAGGTGGTTCCTCTGTCGCCTTATGGAGAGCGACAAACCAGTGCATCTGTTCCCTGAAATACATTCGTGCAGGCCGCGCATCTTTATCAACATGGTATCCCGCCATTCTCGCGCGCCAAATACAGTGGAGGCCCAAGAGCATAATTAGGTCAAAAGGCACCCCGTCCTCGTTATCTATGCTTAAGTAACGAATGCCATACGCGTCTAGTGGAAAATCTTTCTTTAGTGTCCTCTGCAATACATCCCAGAAGAACACGCCTCCCCAACAGTTTAAAAAAACATGATCTATTGTCTCTGGCTGCTTGCAAATTAAACAGTGTGTTCCCCACGGTAAATACACTCCCTTTGCCTCCAAAAACTTCTTAACTGGTAATGTTCCCGTGTGTAACTTAAAGAAGAAGGTCTTTGTTCCTGGCGGGACCTGCATTTTCTTTACTCTTTTTAAAACATCGCTGCTTGGGCCTCCACCGTACAAGGACCTGTACAGTGGCACTGGGAAAAGGACGTCGCACAAAGCACAATACAGTTTCTTTTTGTTCACAACGGAAAGGAAATGTGGTATATGCCGACGACATAACCATATGGAGTGCCAAGGGTAATGTAGGACAGACAGAGACCAGATTACAGGAAAGTTTATATGTTGTAGAGAACACACTGAAAGACATGGGGTTGAAATGCTCGGCAACCAAATCAGAACTCTTGGTCATTAAACATCGCAGAAAAGGTCGCAAACCAAGAGGTTACATTCCGGAAGATGAGCCAAGAGTGTGCTTATACACTCATGAAGGATGCGCAGTCAGGCTAGTTGAAACAATCAAGGTTCTTGGGTATCACATAGACGGAAACAATACTAACTACGGAACAATACAACATATCTCGAATAAAACAGACGAAGTCATTAGGTTACTAAGGAGAATTACCAATAGACACAGAGGCTTAGGAGAAGACAGCGCTTTGAGGCTAATACACGCCTTTGCTCTCTGTCACTTCACTTATGTGGCTGGATTATTCAAACGGATGCAGGCAGAACTTAACAAACTTGATGTGATACTCAGGAAGCTCGTTAAAGTAGCCCTAGGGATACCCAGTAACGCTGCAACTGACAAACTCATAAGTCTAGGCGTGCACAACACAATGGAAGAAATCGCGGAGGCCCAACAGCTAGCTCAACACGAAAGATTGACAAAATCACGAGCTGGCAGGAACATATTACAGGCAATAAGTGCGGAACTGAATACATCAAGGAGCCCAATAGAGGCAGAAGTAGAATTAAGGACTGACGTTAGGAACAAGATCAGAACCAACCCTCTCCCCAGAAACATGCATCCAGAATATAATGTCGAAAGGAGAAGAGCAAGAGCTAAAGCACTCTTGCAGGAAATAGAACAGCAGAACCAATTGGCAGCTATAGTTGACGCAGCCTGGGTGAAAGGTAAAGAAGCATATACGGCCATTGTCTCAAATTATCAAGGGAAGGTGCAAGATGCTATCACTATTTTTACCAAGGACCCCATGGTGGCGGAACAAGTGGCAATTGCTCTAGCCATCAGGTGTAATAAGTGGGCCTGCGTTTACAGTTATTCGAAATCCGCTATAAAGTGTTTTAATAAAGGCTACGTAGCTGGTGTTGCAGCTAAACTTTTTGAAAACATTGGGGTTATGAGAACTGAAACCCGATCGTTTTCTGCGCGTATGGGTAAAGTGTACGACACTCGGGTGAACCTCAATGAGGTTGCTCTTAACTTGGCACGAGGACTTGCTAACCGTGACAGTCACAACCGAGCCGTTCACCATCAAGCCAGGGAATCTAGAGACCATTTAATAACATACAATGACATTATCAAACACTACTATTTAGGACGCAGGCAATTCCCATTGCCACATTCAAAACTGAACAGGGCTCAGGCAGTCTCACTGCGCTTATTGCAAACAGGTACATATCCCACACCGTACACTATTAATAAAATATATCCAGATAGGAAGATTAAGATGGACTGCAACGATTGTAATGGCATCATTGGAATCAGACATATGCTGGCGGGGTGCCCCGCGACTCTCCCCAACCTCGTTGAAGAATGGACACAGTGGGAGAAAAGGATTCAAAACCCATTGTTTCAGGACCAACTAAGGGAAGTCCAGAGGGCCCATGATGTCGCTGAAAGGCTTGGCCTGACAGTGCCAACGTGGGAGCGGCCCGCCTTGGCTGAAGAAGCCGAGCCTCCGGACCTCATTACGATAAATGTTTTCACACACACACACACACACACACACACACACACACACACACACACTTATCCATCCAGCCGAAAACTTGTTATTGTAACACATGCGACAACTGAAACATATCAATCAGAAATGCTACACAGCAGAAAACATTTACGATTGACACGGGAACTTTTACAATGCAAGGTATTCACACACAAGCTCAGTTTGAAATTCAGGTTCTGTGTTAATTACCCTTCGAATATTACGATCTTGAAAGCATGTGTTCACGCTTTTTCTTCACCATTCGCTCGTTTTGTTTCTTAGCGATGTGGTGCACCCAAAACCTTAGATATCATTCTGAAATATTCTTGTAATAGGGCTCACGTTCTTGTGTTCATGCCCAGCTTTTACAACAGAATTTCTTGCTCGGCGAGTTGGCGCATAATTAACGAAAAACAAATACAGGACACATAAAGACACGCACGCAAGAGAAGCGGTCAAAACGAGCACTCAACTCTTCGCTTGCAAATCCAGCGCTCGTCCTGTTCACGTCTTAGCCTTTGTATGCGTCCGTCTCGCTGCTTTCGCTATTAAAACATAGGCGCCGCGCGGAACGTACACGGTATACAAGTCAAACAGAGTATGTTTCATCGTACAAGCACACAGCACGTGTATTCGAGCACAACCCGAGACCGCTGCAAGCCAGCGCCGAAATCCCATCCTCTCCTTCTAACATGTAGCTATATATATATATATATATATATATATATATATAATTTGACGTAAATTTATTATTGACGTACGCGTATACTTACGAGCACCTTCCCAAACCGTTGCCAACTGAAGCAAACGTACGCACGACGTACGACAGCCCTGAGCAGACGACGACAGCTTATGTTACGAGTGAAACGTTGCACCCGGCGTTACCTTTACGCGACTGGTGCAGCTGTGTGCTACTGAGGTGGTGTAATGCCGTCGGAAAGCACGCCACGATCAGTTAAACACTGTTGCAACAGCGCACAACCTATAAGCACGACGAACATACTCCGCGCTTTGCAACAACCGCTGTACGATGGTTGCAAACCTGTGCCCACAAAAACAGGCTACACTAATAGCACAACGAGAGCGGCGAACACGGTCGGCGATCGTCGAAAATATGATCAGCGGGTCAAGCGCGTCGGCTTTTATAGATCGGTCGTCAAATGTTCCAGATTAACCGCTGGGACCCGCGTGTTTTGCACAAAGTTCTACACTATTCGCGTGGCGCATAGATGCAATCAGATTACACAAGTTGCGGTGAAAGACAGCGGACGGAACCATCGATAACATTCCAGAAACTTCTTTTACATGCAGGCGCGTCCTGCGCTGTGCGATAACATTTGTTAGGCGGCGAAACGTGGTCGACCGATAAAGTTAAGTACACGTGTCAATACAATGGTTTCAGCTGTTGGTGCACAACGGGGTAACCCCAGACAAACCCTAAGCGTCTGGGCCTGAGCACTTACGAAGGTACGGATGTCATTTCTGCAGGTATTTGTCAGCACTGCCATGCTGTACCTCGGATAACTGATACAGAGCGTCCAGTACAGTTTCATCATCCCGTGTACGAAAGTACTCCAGGTTTTTCCTCCAAGAAACTTGAACAGATCAGAGATGGCTGTCAGGCGCTTTTTTAGGTAGTCCACCTGGAGACTCCAACAGAAGTGACCTCTGTTGGGTCGACGATTACCCTTAAGAATTCGTGCGTCCTAACGTGAGAGATACTTTGTGCATCGATGCATATGGCGTACGAAGTCATTGGTTTCCTGCTAAATTAGGCCAATGCACTTCTTTTTTTTTGGGGGGGGGGCGGAAGATCTTGTGGACTTGTTCGCTAAGGTATGTCGATATCAACGTCGCAAATTTTTTAGAACCTTGCATATACCTAAGGTCGTGTCACGCCAGATGCAGATGTCATCGGCACATATTGATAGCTCCACCGTACGTGGTAGGCATTCTACGAGGCCAGTGAGCAACAAGGTTGAAGAGTGCGGCGCCCAAGACACCACCCTGCGGAACCATAATGAACTTAGCCATGTGACTACCGGAGCCGAGCTTTACCTTCGCATTGTTGGCCTTTGCCTATGTTCACAGGCACCGGAATTGCACTTGCGGAATTCAGGAATCAAAGAGGAGTGATTGCTACGAATGCACCTTTCCTATTTCAATCTATTTCGAGCAACACTCGAGAGATGTTGCCTGGTGAGTATAGGGGTACGGTGCATGCTTTGCTTTGGCTGCGGCTTGACTTTGACTGCTACTAAAGTCCTACAAAAATTATTAAAGGGAACCCTGGCGGCTATAGACCCTTGGAAAGATGTTTAGTATACATCGATTTGCTTAATATCCGTGCCTGTTGCTTCAAGCGCTCTTGCGGCATTACTTGTCACGATTTACCATTCTAAATTTCCATGTAGGTTTATCTCTCTTTCTTTTTCTAAACGCAACGAGGCAATTAGTCTCTGAGAACACGCGTAATCATTTCAAATTCTTCCATCTATGACGCATGCGTAGCACTGAAAATGATCAACTTGCAGAGACGCAATTTCACTTGACGCCAGGAGGACAAAGTTTAGCCGAATACACGCAATGTCCATCATTCCACATGCTGGTTGAACATGCTGGTTCATAGTGTCTGCTCGCGCAGACACTATCGCACACAAAGGCTTCAGAGTTTTGTCTTACTTTTGTGGGGATCTCTATGCACGACGACGATGACGACAGTAACCACAACACCACCAAATTACTACTACTACTACTACTACTACTACTACTACTACTACTACTACTACTACTACTACTACTACTACTACTAAAAAACAACAATGACCAACCGCTTCATTGTAGTCCCCCCCACAGAGACTGACGAGATCGGCGCAGAGATTTCGCCAGTAAGTATACGGCCGATCCATGACATTCGACGCATTCAGCGCGAGCGCGTTTCTTAGCACGCGGCGACTGTAAGAGCGCTACCGGACATCGGCGCGAATTCAGAAGACGAACGGATCGGCCACGTGACAGCGCGCTCTCTTCATCGCCTTTCAGAGCGCCGCGGGATGCAGGCGTTCTTAATTCCTCGCGAAAGGCAAGCGACAGGTCTCCTCTTCACGATGAGCCAGCTGCTGCGCAAATACGTATATATACATATCTGCGAGTCCGCGGGTGAGATTTTTGACACTTATAAACCGCACTGGACCGAAACGATGAATGCGTCCATTTCGGCGCGGAGCACCCGACGGATACGCGCACACAGCTGCTTGAGTCGTAAGGGGCCTCCCAAGAATCTAGATTTATACTACAGCTCCGCTTAAGATCGCGGTGAGGATTCATGTGCGACATTTTGTCGGTCATATATGAAAGCAAAAACAAATAAATGGAACAGAAATAAATTTATAAATTAAGGTACCAATGAGTGGCCCTTTAGGCGGCGAGAAACAGGTAACCCGTGCTGTTAGTTTGTATATAAACTCTTGAATAAATTCATGCGGCATAAGCTAAGTTCCGAGATGCTGCTGCGAACGCCGTGATGGTATAGTGAAAATAAACCAACGCACATTAAAACAGGTAACATGGGTGCAGCCAGCTGCCTTATTGGATCTCAATAAAGGGAGAATGTCCTGCGACTATAGTTTGTGCGACTAGGGGATAGAACTCGCTACCTGGTGCCCTGTAGCGGAACGCCACATGGCAGTTGGGCTGTCGAGGTGGTCCACTCAATAACAGGAACTGCGGGACTTCCTTTCTTCTTGTTGTTAGTTTCAATCGCACGAAGAAACCGACAATGAAATCAGATAAAGCATTGGGGAAGTTAACTGTTATGTTTAATAGAAATGTAGAAAAATACCGGTGTCACACGGAGCACTTTTGATCGCGATCAAGCCAGATTCGGATCGAAATTCTCGACCGCGATTGGCTCCCTCGTGCAGCTTGCGCAAATAAACCAATCGGGACCGAGAAATTCGATCCGGATCGGGCTTGATCGCGATCGAAAGCGCGCCGTGTGGCACCCATATTGATAAATTGAAAGGGAATTAAATTGGCTAAATTGACAGCGTGGGGGCCGTAGGCAGGAACAGAACATACAGCCTCCGCATGTTGGCCCTTCTGGAGTACCCATGGTGGCCCCGGTAAACGCATGCACTTTTGTGGGTATTTGCGCACGTAGTAGAATATATCCTCGAGGTTTGTTAGCTGGTTCATGGCCTCCGAGATCAGGTTGAAAGGATATAGCTCACATCCGCCGCCATGATCACTGGTAACGCTGGCTAACACTTCCAGGGCTAGCTCTGGTAGACACGCACGCAAATACCCAGGAAAGTATTCATCTGGCGATAAGATATAAACAAAGCATCAACAATCCTGGAAATTTATTAGCTTCCCTTGCAGACCTGACAATTCGAACGCCGATACATCACACTCGTAGCACGGAACCTTGGCAAATACCATTTTCGAGAACATCCTATGGGAAGCAAATGCTTCGCTGTTCTCTTCCTATGCTAATAAATTATCTACACAAACAGACATTAACGATAAAAAATAGTAATAGAACAAGACTCCGCAACTTTTTTGTACATGTCGAATAACAACTTTATAAAGAAAGTGTAAAATTCACTTATATGTTGATAAGATTGTTTTCTTCTCATTTGTACGCCTGTGTTATTGTACACTAGTTATTATATTGTTATGTATAATTGATTCCATTGTTTGTTTGTCGACTTGTCACCTTCGCTGTGCCTTGTAAAAGGGGGCCCGAACCCTCGTCAAGTGGACTAGCTTTCACTTTTCGTTCGGGCCTCCTTCCAAATGTTCTTTGGAAAAATAAACAGGATTTTGAAAGTGTACGCGGCAGGACGGTCACCGTGTCACTCAACGGCTGCCATCGCACACATAGTGGGAACGATGCTACTTTGGCTCCCACCGTCGGCAAACGTCAATCCTCCCACCTTAATTTCACCTTCTCTTAGTACTTCCACATTAGACGAAAACAAAAGATAGAAAGTTAAAGGACAAGTAAACTTTTCCTGTTTCCCCTGGCTTCACTGTCAGTGGTCTTCATGTATCTGTAAGCGACGAGAAAGGGGTGCCAATTCGTTTTTGCCTCTTTTCTGCCTCCCTCAACGCAACAGCGTAGTCTGCATTAATATTAAAACAGCCATGCGATAACTAGCAAGCGTAAACCTCTAATAATGCCGTTAATGCAATAACGTAATAGCGGCTGTGTCGTTTCAAGCCGCATCAACGGCATGCTTAGGTGCAGGTGTATTCTACTCCACTCCACTTCTCCGCGCTGATGCCACTATAAGGAAACGTAAAATTAAACGAATTGACCCCACAGTGTTGAGCACTGATTTTATACTCAACGTTGACCGAACCTACGTTTTCGTGTGCCAATAATGTGCAAGCGCAATATGGCACGGGTCTCTCTTCCGTGAGGGGGGATTCGTTGAAGGCGAAACAACGATCCACAAGCTCGATATGTGTCACTGCCTTCGCAACGCTTATCGCAGAAATTCCCTTGCTCGACAGCATTAAGAAAAATTCGGGCATGGTCGTCTCGTATTGCCGGTTCCCTGTCGTGTCTAAGTCTTGCTGCGCCTTAGCAGAACTCGCTCTTCCGTTGAAGCCATTGCCCCGGTATTGCACCCAAGTCACCCTTCGGAAAGCGCCCCCTTCTGCTGCTTTCTTCTTTTCACGTTTCCAGCGTCAACACAGCCAAGTAAAGACTACAATGATAACTCGGGAAGTGGGCAATAAGTGTTATCAAAACCATGTGGGCAGGGCCACAGGACACACCCGCTATGCCGAAGAGATCGAGGCAGCACTGCAATCAAATAAAAAAAAGGAAGGAGTGGGAACTGTGGTGCGATATACAAAAACGCAAAAAGGTCACGACATATTTTAAACGCTGGGGAGGCGAACGTGCAGCTATAGCACAACCTGTATTATAACCTACCCGTAGACAAAGCAGCCTTCTCTTGGGGCGGATGCACGCCTGCTTCACGGATGTGCCATTGACCTCGGTCACGCCCTCAAGTTGGCCGAGAAGTATGGGGCACATCACACGGATGACTCCGTTGCTGCTTCATCTTCTTTTCTTTCTTCTACTGCGTGCGTTCCCGGCGTCCCTCTTTCGCCAGAGCCTTACACAATGAGCTCCCTGTTCCGCGAAATTTATTGAGAGTGAAAACCGCGCCCGCATTCGATGTGCCTAATGCCTACTCAGCGGCTGGGCGAGGATTATTCCCAGTCACGCGCGCAGTTTTTTCTAGCGTTGACTGAAGCAAAACGTCTTTTGAAAGTTTTATTTCGCATATTTTATGAGGCGCCCGGATACAGGCAACCACACCAGATGGGCTCACGGGTTTTCTACGTATTCTGTAGCGTTCACGGGTATATTTCGCTCGAGAGTAACCAGACGTTTCATGGTCCGACGAAGAGCAGGAATCGTCTGCTATCTTGGACAACGCGCCTGCTAGCAACCGAAGCAGCAGGGTGGCTTGCTTCACTGACACGGTAGAAGAAGTGGTTCCGAACCCCCTATTCGGGTGCCCCGTGACCGCTCATAAGGAAAGAAAAATGCATGCAGCGATATCATCCGCTTGCGATTCCGGAAAGAGCCGCCACTGGCTTTCGGAGAAAGTCTCAAATCCGTGGGAAAGTGGGCGAGGGAAAGAGAGAGAAGTAGCAGACGACGAACGAGAGTCCGTGGCATACGGCAAATAGCGCCGCTGCCGAAGCAGCAGACGACGCGCTACGTTCGCAGTCCGAAGATCGGCGCGCATATTTGCCGACATCGCACAGCGCGTTGAGCCACCGCGAACGCAGCTGGCGCGATGTTGGGCGGTGGTGGCGGCGGGGGGTGATGATCACCCGCGGGGGGGCATGACCCTACAGAGGGGTTCAACTCCCTTGTTCCCCTCCTAAGGAGGGGGGCGAAACCTACGACGACGACGGCGGGTGGCGGTGGCACCTCGGCGCATCCAGGTGTGCGCCCTTTCTCCAAGGCCGTGCAGGATCTTGAGAGAAGCGGTTGCGTCGGCGCGCGCGGTCCCTCTTGCCCCCCTCTTACCCGTCGTCGAGGCTTCTTTCCCGCATTGGCTCTGCCAAAGACAACAGGTAAAAGAAAGTTCTCAGCGGGTCCTCGCTCCCTCTCTCAGTCTCTGCAACGCTCTCCCTCGCCATACTTTCTTTTTCGTTTTATCCCGCGCGAGCAACCCGGCTGCCGCTAGACTATAGCAGAGCCGTTTGCCGGCCTGCAGCCGAGAGTGAGTGCGCCGCGTCTGTATCGGAAGCAACCAGCATGTCTACCGGATTCGGTCTCAACATCCTCGTCTGCTCCTGCGTTGCGATCCTGCTCCAAAGACATCATGCGGCACAAGGTAAGCCCTGTATGCGTTTTGTAAAAGCGTGTGCAACTGAAAAAGTGTAGGTTCCTGCAGAAAATGCGCTGTTTCACCGTTGATCGAGTGAGATACGCGGTGCGCGAAGACGGAGGAAAAAAAGAAATAAAGTAATATATTACATGCATGTGAGAGCTTACTTGCAGCAATTCTGGTCGTTTACTCTACTGTAGCTTTGATTTTCAAAGCCAGAAACTAACGGGAAGGTCCTCGGGACGTATTGTTAGTTACGCAATCGCCTCTGTTCACTGGACACAGTCCGTTCGTCTGCCGTCTATAAATATGCGTATGGAAAAAAGCATTATGCAGGCCATTTTATACAGTGCCGTAGCATGCAAGCCCATGCAGACGTTCGCAAATCCTAAAATTTTCTATCGTACTTCGTGATATTCCGTAAACTCAGGAGCGCGCGAGTACGTGAAGCAGTGGGAATACTCAAGTTGGGTTGTTTTCGGAAGTTGTGGTAACGAACGAACAACGGTACAGTGTAGCTGCAGCGAGCCAAGGTTCAAGGAGCTCTCCCTTCGTCAAACAACATAGTCGAAAGTCTGTTTGTTTAGTTTATGCGTGCTTCCTTGTCGAGACTAACGCTCAAACTTCAATACAGGTACTGAAGCATCCTAAACCATATTAATGGTCGCTGTGAAAGTAGGGACAAAGTTTAGTGTTCTAGCCACAAATTTTGAATAAAATTTAGTTGGCACAGACTACTTACAACAAGGACAACACATCCTTTTTTTTAGATTTATTCGCTCAAAACAAATAAGCGGGTCAATTTGTTTTCAGGTAATGTCGTTGATGGCGTTTTCATAGTAAGCTTGGACTACTTTGTTGCGATAAGAAGGTAAGGAAAATCGATGTCTGGTAAGTGTTGCGGGCTTGAATAAGAATGAGAAGTTCGCATTGTCGCACTCTGGTCGGGATGGTGTGGAACTGTGCGATCAAAGGTACAGGAAGCCTCAAGCGCATCGATGGCTTATTCGCAGTTGTTTGGAATATATAACAGAAAACAGGAAAGATATGGACAAACTGGAGTCACGATGAGTTTAATTAGATGATAATCAGAGATTAGAAAGCCCAACACTGTTCGGCAATATGAATGGTGATCGAAATAAGGTAACGGGGTATTGGTGATAGTAAATCACGACATAGAGAGTCAGGACACTCGACCTTAAACACCTATCTATGACTGCTTTTGCCTTGTTAATCCATGATGTAGCACTTTCTTTGTGAAAGTTGAGCACTCTCATAGCGAAGAATTTTGGAAAGACTGTGGAAATTTATTCTGTTCCGCTGGTATGCAGCGCAAAGCGGCCTTCAAACAATGAACTGCGCGCTATCACACAAAGGCTGACACGAGGACACAATGGGACACTATAGGACACTATGTGTCTGGGACACATCCCAGACATGAGGGCACTAGGGAAAACTCGTAGCTCGCCCAGGGGTCAAAACAGTGGACGCGCTTTCACCCTATATATCAGAGAGATTCGAGCCTCCGATCAACGAAGCCGCACAGCGACAACCTTAGTCTTAGTCTTTCAATAGCTTAGTCTTTCAATAATTTTACAACTTCACTCTACTTCCCAATTATGCTTTCCAAACTGATTTCTGCGGCCTTCCGTCACTTCGAGATGAGCATTTATGACACGCCCTCAAACATTGGCGACGGCGACTCCCGTAGTGTCAACTCCACGAGCACTTTGCAACTGGTTTTCGAGGCCGAAAATTAACGTAGAAGTTTACCTGACATGCGAGTGCGTTCTGACAGGCGAATAATTTTCACGCATTCCGTCTTCCTTTTTGCAGAGTGAGCCGACAATTAACTTTGGAATGAACGCGTTTTGTACAACGGGATTTAGACGGTTCGGCGCGGAACACAGTCCAAAGACTCGTAGGACAGGTACCCGTTTTACGTCTGTGGGAGACGCAGTCGGGGCACCACGAGAAACTCCGCCTAGGAGACTTTTATTTTGTCGCACTGTCGCACAGACCCTGGGAAGTCCTTCAGCAAAGCAGCGCAGATCACACGGGAAACCAACGAAAGTCAGCCGCTGCGCTTGAGTCTGTAAGGTTGATCCAAACTGTATTGAGTCACGTCCAAGATTCAATCTCGTTTGAAGCTTGATTCGGCCTGCTGATTCAAGGATTCAACCTGCAACTGGGATTCAATCTTGTAGGCTGGATCGAAACCTGTTTAATTTACTTCCTGTACAGTACGCTTTTACAATCAACCGCAATCGTTATTCCCCGTTTTACTTACTTAACCGGTAGACCAACAAGATAGCGTCCCGAAAAGATACGCCGATATCCTGAGCCACTACAGACTGGGTAGAAGGATCTATCCACCCCCGCATCCCCAGCTGACAAGAGAAGAGGCGGTGATCTTCCGAAAACTACAGACCGGCACATTCCCGCACGGCACCCTGCTACACGCAATGTACCCTACGACCTATACTCACAAATGCGCCTTCTGCTCTACGCTTAATACCCTCTACCACATGGTATGGGAATGTCAACAAAATCCATCGACACCGCCCATCACCGGACCAACCGTCGAGCAGTGGGAGGCCCAACTGATAAGCTCGAGCCCTGAAGACCAGCATCGCCTGGTGAGCAGGGCCAAGCTATCAGCTCAAGCCCACGGCATCCTGGACTAGGGACGCCGCCCACCTCGGACGATTTTACCGTCGGCTCATTTCAACTAATAAAGTTTATTCCTCCTCCTCCTTACTTAATATACGTCGAAAAAAAAAAGAAAATAATTCCAACTGCCTTTCACACGCCAGAGTACATACATCGGGTCTGCAATCTGGGTTCAACAATCCAGCGGAAGTTTCTTTGTTGTTGCGACGTATGGGAGACTCAAAAGAAACATTGAGGAATCGTTCAGAGATAAAATCTGGCGGGCTTCGGAAGCTAACCGTCCACTTATTCAAACACCACATGCGCCGTGAATGACCTCAGGAACGTATCGTGCCAATAAGCTCAAAACACTGGGACAAATAGACCTCATCGTTCGCACAGTTCTCTCTCTCTCACTGTCCCTCTTTCTACTTTTTTTTCGCGGTCACTGTCGCTGAGCGGGTTAGTGCTTTCTTTTTTCTCTTTTTTTTTCGCGCTCGATCGCCTTATTGTGCCGTCTTTGAAATGATGTCAGCCTGTTCGTACACTTCATTATTTTTGTGACTATTTCCGTTTCATTGCCATCCGCCGTGGTTGCTCAGTGGCTATGGTATTAGGCTGCTGAGCCAGAGGTCGCGGGCTCGAATCCCGGCCACGGCAGCCGTATTTCGATGGGGGCGAAATGCGAAAATACCCGTGTACTTAAATTTAGGTGCACGTTAAGGAACCCCAGGTAGTCGAAATTTCCGGAGTCACCCATTACGGCGTG
This sequence comes from Dermacentor variabilis, assembly GCF_050947875.1. NCBI lineage: Eukaryota > Metazoa > Arthropoda > Arachnida > Ixodida > Ixodidae > Dermacentor > Dermacentor variabilis. The sequence continues at coordinate 108,538,266 of NC_134570.1, forward strand.
CTTCATAATCAGATAGTGGTTTTGGCACGTAAAACTCCATAATTGTTTTTTATTCCCAATACGCCGTAAGTTTAAAGCCTGCGTCTGTAGCATATTTAACATTTTCCGGTTGCTCCTTAATTCACATTGGCTTATGCACTTGACTTAACATCATGTCTGTTTTCTAATTCCTCTATTTTAAACTACTGTTTACAGAGCCATTGTAACAGGACGCTTAGCACTTTGCCGGAAATAAACAGCATGGGACGACAAGAACTTGTTTGTTGTTGATTCCAAGCTTGGGGGTCAAACAAATCAAATTAACTTGTTTGAATTATCCGCTTTTGATTTGGCGCAGCTTTCTGGAGCACAGCAGTCAAGAGGAAGGCGATTTTGGAGATTGGACGTGGAGGGGGGAGGAGATGAGTTTGGGACACGTTTAGTAGTCGCTTCTAGATACAGCAGCTTGTTTGAATTAAATTCAATTTTATTTGCCTTTCAATGATCAGGGACCGAATTCACAAAGCTTTCCGTTCATATATCCTCTTTGCCATTGACACACCACCTCCGCTAATAATACGTCTGGCGTCGGGATTGGTTGGAATTTGCTCTTAAGAAAAATCCAAACGTAATGCTTATTTGGTTATTACGACCGCTGGCGCATCATGTTTGTTTCGGGATCCGTGGCGTTTCTTTTTTTAAATATTTGATATATAGGTCATGTTGGCACATTTATGTGGCGCAGCCACTGATATTCACATAGAAAAACATTGTAAAAATGAAAGGACAAGATGGCACCGTAGAAAAGGTAGTTTACACCTTGTAATGGAAAACTCACATAGAGCCCACTTAAACTCAAAGTCACTTCGCACTAAAGACAGCTCACAGAAAAATGCCCCATAAGTACACTAAAGGCATTATACTCATTCCGCAATTGCAAAGGTGTTTCAAGCTTGGCTCTCTACTACACCGAGCTCTTTCACTGTTGAAACGTTTATGCACTGAGCCCGGGCTGACACTTAGTTACTTTGTTTAGCGCAAAACAACGGACGCAAGAAAGACGACAGGACAAGGCGCTAGGTTTACAAGACACTTACGTAGAGAGCTTTATAGTGGCACTTTCTGTATGCGCAGAGAGAGAGAGAGAGAGAGAAACGAAAAGGAAAAGGTAGGGAGGGTAAGCAAGGACGTTCCCGGTTGGCTGCCCTACACTTGGGGAGGGAGAAAGTGGAAGAATAGATAAAAAGGAGAGAGAAAAAAATGATAAAGAGTCAGTCAGAAATGCAGAATGGCTTTTGCGGCCTTTCGCACGCAAGAATGCACAGGCCGTGGTCCCAGGACCTTTTTCTCCGAGAGCACTATATTATCTAACAGGCTCAGTTTAGCCTCTATAGTACGTCGTTGAGCGTCAAAGGATGGGCAATGACACAGAAGGTTTCCCTGGAGTCTCATCGCACCCGCACAAATTGCGCGCCGCGCTGTTGGTCATTCTTATCAGGAATGAATAGGAATTTACACAGCAAAGTTGTTTCGCGGCGGGACAGTCCAGGTGGCAGGCGAAGTCGCAAATTAGGGTGGAGAGAGTGCAAGCGTGAGTTGGTGGAACCCGGTGAATTTCATCGTAGAAGTGTGATGTGGCGAGCAAGTGAGTTAATTTGTCGCGCAACATCTGTTCTTCAGAGGGTTATGGGCACCCGCTGATGTTTTTGATGAGCCGAGCGAGCAGCTTGATGTGCACTGTCGTTGCCGACATGTCCGCAGTCGCTCGGCAACCATTGAAATGCAATGTCGCGTCCTTCCTCGAGCGCGTGGTGGTGAGCGTGCCTTATTTCGAACACTAGCTGCTCGTGTAAACCATGACGTAGGGCAAACTGCATAGTTTGTGGGGATGCTTTCGAATCGCAGAAAATTCCGCAACGATTCTGTTTTCGGAGTGCTGAGACACCAAAGGGACACTAAAAGAAACATTAAATCAACCTAGACCGATAAAGTATTCTTTCAAAACCTTATTTTACTTAGTTTCTCGGTAAGAGGTATCTCGGTAATAAAAAAAAAAACAGAATGTGGAGGTGAAACGTAAGTTATTATTTTTCGCGCCGAAACCCCAGTGCCGGTGCGTCAGTGGGACATCGTGGATTCCACAGTGTTGTTTCGTATTTGGGCCATTATGGTCGAGTAAAAGTTCCCGAAACTAGTTCTGTGTTTCGCTCCTTTAGAATGCAACACATATTCTGTGTTTACCGCTAACCAGCTAACATGGACCTTACTAGAAGTCACCAAAACTTCTGATGTCATTTAGAGCTGGTGCGGGAACTTCAAAACGGTGTCGGGGGCCACCTGTCTTTCTTTTTTTTCGTGTTTTCTCTGACATATCAAGCCTCCTTTCGCGATAAGAGTGTCTTTTAGTGCTTTCCGCTTTAGCAGATGCAATCAGCTTAACCTATTTCTCTCCAGTGTTCCTTTAAGCAGGTGACCATAAATACGACATCACCTCTCATTATCGTTGTCCTTCATGAACTCTGCTGCGCGTTCTGTGCAACTCGCCTTCGTTATTCTCGTTGTCACGGCCCGAACCCTTCATTCACGCAGCCGTGCCGACAACGATCGAGCCGCCGGTGCAAAGGGACCTCCAGCCGGAGCCGGGCAGCCTAGGTGAGTTTCCGAACGCGTGCATGCACTATTCTTCGTGCACACAGCCTGCGCCCGCTTTCACGCCGAGATCGCAAGGTTGCGCTTGGCGTGCGTGTCAAAGGGACTGGCCCCACGCACCCATAACGGCGCTGTTGCGAAGAAGGCTCCGTCGTTAGACGCGTAGCGCGAATAAAGATTGGCCTTCCGGGCTTCCCCTAGTTAGGAAGCCGTTCAAAAAAAAAAAAGGGGGGGGGGGGAGGAGGGCGCCAACCTTCGTGTAACCGTAATCAACGGCTGTTGTTCTCTCGTAAAGCTTAGGGTGCGAATTCACAGAGTATCGCTCGCAAGGACTGTGCAATACGTACACTGTTTAGAGACTTCCAGTAGAAGGCTTTGTGGCCTCTTGGAGGCTTGTCTTTCAGACTGTACAAAGTCTACAGACAGAGCTATAAACAAGCTCGTCGAAAAGTGTATATTTTTCGTTGGTCTGCCCATTTCAACATTTTAATTACCGCAATGCCGTGTGCTACCCTACCGCAAATTGTGTTCCATATTGTGGTCCATATTGTGATACAGAGACTTACGAGAATTTGTCGTAGGGAGGCTGTACAAAACAGTAGAGAAAAAGTGTAAGAGAGGAAAGGGTGTGCGCAGACTTTGTGATGGATGCAGTGCAGGCGTGCGACTGAGCAGCGGTTTAGTGACGGTTCGATAACCGCTTTTCCATTCCTTCACCTCCCCACCTTGTCATCCAAGGATTCTTGGTTGCGTGTTGAACTAATCTCAGTTTTTACTCTCTTTTTTTTCATTAGCTTAGCAACAGAACTTTATCTGTTTGCTGCAATGAGTAATCTCATTCTTTTTTTACATCCAAGGTTCCTTCGGAGGGTGTGCCATGAAAAAAAACTTTTTGTTGTTGTTGTTGCACTTTTAGTTTTCTCTATTTCTCTATACAAAGCGGTATTGTGATACGTTGGTCAAGTACGCGCGATTTTTAAAGAAAGGAGGAGCATAATCTTTGCATCTACAAGCGTGAGTTTTCGAGAAAAAAAATAATGAGGTGACAGTTGAACTTCTTTGAGCGAGGAACCGAAGGGCGCATTCTGAATCCGCCCCTCACTTTCGGGATTCCCACCGAAAACACACCGAAAACACGAAGAAATGCAAATTTCTTTTACGGTGACTTCCGGGTTTCCAAAGTTCCTGCAAGCAGTTTCACACGATTCTCGCTTAATCCGTCGCGAGGAATAACAACTGTGCACTTAGAGCAGAGAAATGCCGCCGCAGCCGGCCGAGCACTGAACAGACTTGCCTCGCGCTCTGCGGCGAGCTCGATTATGGAGGGAGTGGGGTCACGGCTTCCGCTGCGTCGATCGAAACGAGCGAGACATTACGCAGTTTTGACCCTTTCGCTTGCAAACCTGGGGAACACCTGGTGAGATAAAGATTCCTCGAGGTATTACGAAGGACTCGCCGGTTCTTATTATACGGACAGCCATTAGCCTCTATTAACGGCACTTTGCAGACGTCGTGCTTTTTGCCGCTCTCCTTGGAAATAAGGATAATCGAGCCATTAACTTTGACCGCCTGCAATGAAAGAAAACGAGCGCCAATAATTTTACCTTTACGGAAAACAGTGTTCCTATTTTTTTTCTTTTTCTGTGTGTGCGTGTCTGCATGCGTCAGCTTTTGCGTGCGTGCGTCCATGCTTGTACGTGCGTGTGTGTGTGTTTCTGGGGGTGCGCGTGCGTGTGTTTGCGTGTGTTTGTGCGCGTGCGTGTGCGTGTGTTTGTGTGTGAGTGTGGACATGTGTGTACGTGTGCGTGTGTGAGTGGGTGTGTGCGTTAGCGCATGTGTTTGTGTGTGTGTGTGTTTGCGTGTGCTTTTATATGTGCGTGTGTTTGTGGGCGTTAGCTTGTGCGTGTGCGTGCTCACGCGCGCGTGTGTGCGTGCGCGCGTGTGTGCGTGGACGTGTGTGTGCGCGTGTGTGTGCGTTACCTTGTGCGTGCGTACGCGTTTGTGTGTGTGGGTGCGCGCGTGTGTGTGTGTGTCCGAATAGAGTCCTTCCGCATGTGCGCAGCTGTATTCTTAATTGATGCTCTTTCTTTCCTTTCTTTTGTTTATTTTTATTTAGTCGGTTATTGCACATGACTACAGTGTAAAAAAAAGTCTACACTCTTTGGGGTGTATGTCTACCACACAACGATAATCGTCATCTGCCTTGCTTGCGTTTCCTTTCTTGAAAACGCCGCGCCCGCTACTTTCCTGTGGGCATTGCTATATGTCACGCTGTTAACGCGCATGCCGTTCGTTACTGGGAAGTACCGGGCTCGCAGCGTTAAAGAAAGGAAATTGTTGTGTAGCAAGATACGACTCAAAAGGTGTAAACTTTTCTTAAAGTGTACGTTCACTCGCGGGCATGGGAAAGTTCACAGGACCTGACACATTCAAACATTTTTTCTCGATTTCACTGAGTCAAGAACCACTGCTGTGGCGCCAACGGCCTGCAGCCCTTAGCAAACTCGCGCGCGTTTCCGTCAACTGTTGTCTGTTTAGACATGATTCCATGTATGCAGCAAGCTCTGCACTTATAAAATCGATGTGACGACTCGGTTGTGTTACTTTTTTTTATCCATCTGCGCGGAACTGTAAGTCTCGAAGCGACGTGAGAAATCACAACACACAACACAGACATTTCTATAGAATCCTGCCGTACATGCCTCCTTAACGCTGGAAGCCCTCTGGCTTGTCTTAATGAATAACCACTCTACTATTCTGTTCAATGTTCACCGAAATTGTCCACATTGTGGAAAGGCGACCTCTGAGGGGAATATTGTCGATGTTTACTGAGCACTAGCACCCTTACCCTTATAGAAGAGAGAATCCCCATCAGCGGCAAGAGTGCAAGGTCGCTGCCTTTCAAATTCAATTGTTTATCGATCGTTATCATGCGATCGAGCTTACCTAGGACTATTTGCAACTTAACTCCGCAACGCCCAAACACCATTCCACATCAAGAAAAAAAAAATAAAACCACCTTTCCGCTTTCATTTGTGGCCACGGAGTGTACATTCACGACAGAAAAAGTTAAATACTGCATAAAATTAATATAACTAATAATTATTTAGTAACTAGTTTGCTGAACTATCCTCAACAGAAAACTCGCTCAAGCGTATCAAAAACGTCAATTATGAGCTTTGAAGGAAGTTATCCGCACAGAAATAAAAATATCGAGGTGCTAAATTCAGCGCAACGAAATTATACTTGGGATTTGTGGTGTTAAAAAGGCTGTCACATTCCTCAGTGATCAAGATGTTGTTTTGCATTCTTATTCCTCCTTCTTATTCACTCCTTTTTGTGGTGTGTGTGTGTGTGTGTGTGTGTGTGTGTGTGCTTTGTATCCACTCTGTGCGTCTAAGGCTTTTGTTTTACCAGCTGAAGCGTGTTGAAAAGTCGTGACACTATAGCATGTGAGATAATGCCGCCTGACATCAAGCGGAGAGCGGGTTCTCCCTGTCCGTCGCACGCACGATAACAAGCAACCATATGCGGCGCTGTTTCTCGTCCTCCCGAACGAGCGAGTGCCCGATCACGGGCATTTACTTGTACGTGATCGTTATCTGCCCTCCCGCAAGAAAGCCCGCAGCAAGTTGCTTTGGTCATCACTGAGGCATTTCCTATAGTCCACGTCTGTAGCATGCTAGAGGCTATTACCTCAGGCCGACCATTCTCAGTTATCACAATAAATTAACCTCTCTCTCTCTCTCTCTCTCTCTCTCTCTCTCTCTAAAGCTGCGAAAAATCTGAACACATTGGAATATGACGGAAGTAGAGCGAAAAATCGCAAGAAAAAAATTACAGCTCTCTCTCATATGCTCTCGCCTACTCGGAGGCGACAGGACAGAGCGCTGATTGCAGTACTGTGCTCTCTACTATGCTCCGTCCTGACTAGTATAGTGAGCGCCACTAAGGCATGTGCGGAGGGTCAAGCACGATGTCTTCTTGGCGGAGTGGATATAATGTACGCAGGACTGCGTCAATTGAAGTAGCGCTCTGTCCTGTCACCTCTATTATTTTATTTTTATTTATTTTTCTGCCGAAGCTTCGCGCTGCTTCCGTCATGTCTGTTAGCCAACTGGCCCAGCACAGAATTCTGCTACACAGAGAAGTATGCACGCACGGGGGAGGGGGAGGGGAAAGAGGAAGGAGCAGCAACAACAGCTTACACGCGAAAAGACTCGGGGTCGGCGCATTATACACCTGTCGGCGGAGTCCACGCTCTCTCGTATCGGCCAAGTTCCGCAAGTCGAAGTGCCTGGCGCATGTAGACATAGAAATACACCGAGTTCACCCTCGCGAGCCCCCCCCCCTCCCCCTTCTATACGTTTCCCCCTTCTTTGTCTACCCGTGCCACGAGCTCCTTTGATAAATGACCGCTAGCCATTTTAAGACAATCCGAAAGAAAAGAAAAAAAAAACAGGCCGGCCGCTATTAGCTCGCGAGCGTTCCTCGTTATATGCTGCAACCGTGGAGTGCGCGACCACCGCGGAGAACTGCGATACCGCGCGTGGTCTGGTCGAATAAGAGAGAAAGAGAGAGAGAGAGAGAGAGAGAGAGAGAGAGAGAGAGAGAGGTAGCGAGGCTCGCTGGCGGACCGCAAGGTCAGGTTCATTGCTGAAGAAAGCGTCGGCAGCCTGCGTGCTGTTCTTTTGTCTCTCCTCCCCTCGGGCCTTGCCTTCAGCGCAGGGCGGCCAGCTGACTCTCCCTTCCCGGAAAGCCGCGCCGCGCCAAATTGTCGGCGCAATTAAACGGCGGTCCCAGATCCTCCTCCCGTCGCTCTCACGCGGCGGGGGGAGGAAGGGGGGGGGCGAACCCTTTGCTTCTTCCGGTGCCGGTCTCACGCACTTACAGAACCCCTCCACAATGCGAGGCTCGCGGGCCTGCGCACTTATACCGTGTGTTACCGGCTGTAACGCCAATTCCGCAGTGTACCTTGTACATTAGGTTTTTCACGAATTCGGCTTCTCAGCCGTGGAGGCGGAGTTGTGCGACAACGCTCGCGCGCATGTCGAAGTCAAACTTACTGCTCCCCCGCCCCACCACCTATCCTCTACCACTCACCCCACGCGTCCTTTAGAATAAAGCTTAGACGTTGCTTTGGAACCGTTAAGCCCTATTAATGCAATAACACCTGCGTGCTGCGAGGTCGTGCGGTTACCAGAGAGATACAAAAAGGGGAGGAAAGACAGGGAGGTCATCCAGTGTAATTATCGGCTGGCTGACCTGTGCTGGGAAAACGGGTAAAGGAACGAAGCCGCAATGTGCCTCTTCCACAAAGAGCCGTGTCAAATCGCCCAGAAAAATCAATTAATTCACTCACTGTTCCCACGGTATATAGTTAAACGATTGTAAATCGATATTTCCCACTATATTAGCCAAGTACGGAACCCTATGCGTAAGAAGTACCACCCCCAACACTGCTGCTGATGGTTCTTTTTTTTTTTTTTTTTGAACACGCAAAAAATGACACTCTTGCCTTCCCTTCGTTCACTTTCCCTGAGGCCATGGAGTGCCGCTAAACGCACACTCATTTGCACGTACTCGAGAAAGAAAGCGTAAATCAACACATTAAGCTGTCGTTGCACTCTCCGACACGCAACTGCCGGCTGTGTATTTTTCAGCGCGGCAGCCACCTAGACTCGCACGCACTTCTCGGATTCGACGCAACGCTACGTATACCCTACGACGCCGGCGAACAAATTGTCGGCGCAATTGGGCCTTTTAAGCAGCTGCTATGCGCACCGTCCTCCTTCTCCGCCCATTTACTTTCACGAGTGGCCGCTCAGGGCGTGCGGCGGTCATGCGAGTAACCTCCTTGCTCTTCCGGTGCCCGGCGTGGCCCACGCGAAGCTGAGCATGCCGCTCTGTATGTGCATACACCGACTGTAGCAAGCAGCGAACCGCGAAGCTCTACCATTTCGTTATATCCTTCTCAGACCAACAAATCTGAGGCATGAACTCTGTTTCGAATCTATCACCGACCGATATACGTCAACAAGGTGAAAACCACTTTTCGCTTAAATGCCACGGTCAGATGCGGAAGGCAGCATCCCCGTGTACACGAAGGAAGTAACCGTTTGCTCGTGGGTTTTGTATGTATGTATGTATGTATGTATGTATGTATGTATGTATGTATGTATGTATGTATGTATGTATGTATGTATGTATGTATGTATGTATGTATGTATGTATGTATGTATGTATGTATGTATGTATGTATGTATGTATGTATGTATGTATGTATGTATGTATGTATGTATGTATGTATGTATGTTGTCGTAAGAACCGCTTTTGTTAGCCTAAGCACAGAGGCAAAGTGCAACATCGGTGTGGTTATACGTTGGCACGTTGTTTCTACGTCCTGAATTTTCACGTGAACCCGTGGTATTACAAAACGCACTCCACGACACACGTGTAGATCGCTGACTGTGTACATCAAATTAGAGACGATATTCACGAAATCTGATGGTAAGATGCACGCCTAGACGACTTTCATATCAGTGCCGCATGCATCCGACTTTATATTCGAAATTAACTTCTTGCGTATAATGGCTTTCGAGTTAATTTCGGAAATGTTTGCCAGCAATGTGCAATATAATGTATACAAGGGGTCTCAGGTGGATATATCCAAAGGCAGTATTGTGTAAGGACCCGTTTCAGTCCCTTCCTCGTTGGCCCGGGTATCGCCGACCCCTCGTTATCGCCGGTATCAGCAACACGCGCGACGTATAATATAAAAAGACGAGTGGACAATGAAATGGATCGTGACAAAATAACAGTCCCCAATTTCTTGTCGGCTTGTTCCCTTTTTCCTCTACATTCCACTGAACTTGAACTCTTCCACTTGTCGCCCCAAAGTAGGTGTCGTATCTTTAAAATGTTCCGTTTTCATATACTTTCTATTCATTTAATGAACGATCAGAAGGGGGACGCAGGGGCCCGATTTTTCGGTAGTTAAATTCATATGAAGCCAACCCATAGGGAAGCCAAGGAAAGCGTAATACAAGTTAATTTCAGTTTTAATTGAAGTTTAGAAATAATTACTTAAAGGAAAGCGAACGAAAAAAAAGAAGAAAAGGTGCCGCCGGTGCGAGCCGCATAATGTGTTCGTAGCATTACCAGTTGTGCTATATGGCAGCAATTCCATTCCTTTAGCAATTCGTCACTGGCTCCGTAGTCGCTTCGCCACCTTGCAAGCCGGGATTGGTCATTCGGGGCGGAGGCGATAAGAAGAAATGAAATAGATCGGTTCAAAATTGGGTTCACGGGTTTTCTATTTGACTTCTTCCGCGAATGAGAGTTTCTCAGTCCAAGTTCTTCCCTGGTTTCGGATCACCTATAGCTCATGTATTTTCATACAATAATTACTAGCGAGAACGCTGGCGCTAGTGTCTTTGGGTGCTGCAAGAAGGGCGGTTGAGCAAGCGTGGGAATGACGGGTAGCATGCGTACATGTATTTGCCCAAACTTCGTGCTTGAGGCTTCAAAAAAAAAAAAAAAAAGGCTTCGCGAATTTGTAAACTTGTCATTTTCAACAAAGTACTACGTAATAAATAATTACATAGATATTATTAAAATTATCAGACGACGGCATTCGAGCACAGGAACTCTAGGAGAGAAGCCCGAAATCGAAAACATTACGCCACGGACCATTTTATGTCTTTACTGACGGCAAAACTCGATGCACTCAAGCGGACATGTCACAGGAATTACGACATACTTCGGATGCCAGCTCAACATAAGCTTAAGTTGTTGACATTAAAAAGGTTTAATAATTATGGGGTTTTACGTGCCAAAACCACTTTCTGATTATGAGGCACGCCGTAGTGGAGGACTCCGGAAATTTCGACCACCTGGGGTTCTTTAACGTGCAACGGGTGTTTTCTCATTTCGGCCCCATTGAAATGCGGCCGCCGTGGTCGGGATTCGATCCCGCGACCTCGTGTTCAGTAGCCCAACACCATAGCCACTGAGCCAACCACGGCGGGTATTAAAAAGGTTTCATGTACAGTACAGTTTCTACACGCCGCACCCGCTCCGGAACACAACTCTGCGTTTTTATGCACTTCGAGAAAGATTATTGCAGCCTCGCGAAAATATTCGCGGACAGGTTTTGCATCAACATCATCGCGGCGAAGAGCCAAACGAGATCTCCGTGTACCGTGCAGGCCCAGTAACATTAATACATGAAAAGGTACACCATCATCATTTTTTTGCTGTTAAACACCTTATTCCATGCGCATCTAATGGCAGGCCTTTCTTTTAAGGTGCATTGGAGTACGTCCCAGAGAAAAAAATCGCGTCACAGCAGTCAAGAAAGACGTGCTCAATTATCTGCAGCTTCTCACGTAATAAAATTTTTATACGCCAAGGAACATCGACAAGCGGCAACGAATTTCTCACGGGCAAGTCAGTGCATTGAGACGCATGGCGTTTCGATTCGGCCATCTCGACAGGCTGGGCCAGTGCAATTAGTAGCGATCGCGCATGTTCGCAGAATCTTCTGCACTTAGAAAGGTAAAGATTGCTCTAAAATTCAGGGCTGTGAAGGCATATAAAGCGTAATAAACAAAGCCACAAGAACGTCTGAATCCACAAGCACGAAGATCAGACAAGCTCATGTACTTCCCATCATTCCCATGGTGGCTCAACGATCGCAGCGCCAGAGTTTCCTCCAGTAATTATTGTAGGAAACCCTATGAACTAGTTAACAAAGGGAAATGGAGACATCCACCCAATCGTAGCAGTTGCTACAAAGGAAACCCATACGGAAACCCGTGTGGGTTTCCTTTGTAGCAATTGCTACGATTGGGTGATTGTCTAATTTTCCCTTTATTAATTACTTCCCTCCACCTTGCGGCTTTCCGCACAACTATTGCGTCAAGCCCTATGAAGTAGTTGTAACACAGTGACGAATTTCTCCGCCCTGTTCCGCAGTCAAGGCACGGGGCCGCTTATTCTGCAGTGCGTAGCATTAACCTATATATATATAGCATCACTTCGTCCGGTTCGGCGTAACAACTTGAACCACGATCCAGCGCGACGCTTGCGCTACTTTTTCTTTTTTTTTTTTTCTTTTTCTCTGCCAGGTCGGGTCTTTTTGCCAAATCTGAGCGTTGTCCGAGCGCTCGGTCAAGGACTCAGACAACTCCTCTGAAACGGCCGGTTTCGTTATGCGCCCACACGATTGTAACGGACACACAAATACTTGAAAGAAGTGGCATTTATTTGCGGGTTTCTGTAATGCGAAACTGCTATATACGGAAAGCGGCTTTCCTCCCGCTGCTTAGCTCTTGGAGGGAAAGGTACGCCGACAGTATAACCAATTCGGCATTCTCTCCGGCAACGGCCACTTTAGTTTCGGCGAGTGGTGAAACTTGCAAACATCAGAAACGTTTACCAAACGTTGGGGGGCAAAGCATCACCATTGCATTACAGTACCGCCCCGACGTGTACAGTCTGGGAAATGAATGGAAAATGAAACGGAACGTTGTAGAATACGAGCCCCGATGAAGTCACGCGTTGCTACGACACCGCAAGCCACAGCTCAAAGCCGCCGGCATCCCCTTTGTGCCTGCAGCTCGCTCCCACAATTAAGCGGTCGGGACTCCCGCAATTTGCATGCTATACACCGGCCGCAGCTCGCGTGAGCCATGTTCCTTCGAAACACTTCACACCACCAGCAACGCATCTCTCGGCCTCCCTGGAGTCTCGGCTAGGCCCAAAGAAAGCAGTCGTGATCCCGTGCGTTGCAGTCCACTTCGCAGGGGCTGCACCAAGAGGGAGGGACCACGTTAGAACACAAACAGATTGCGATGTGCACTGCACCTGCAGTGCCCCTGGCAATCTTGCAGGAATTTCATGCGGAGAACGAGGGCGCAGGGGCGTCTCCGCGTGCGTTCAACTGTGCCCCCCCCCCCTCTGCACACCCTTCCAGTGGCAATCTCGGTTCCTTTGCTCCAGCGATTACAGCACCGCGGACGACGGGTGTGCGCCTGGAAACGCGGCACGTCTACGTTATGTTATACACACCCCGGTGTGTGTACCCTGCCGGTCGCAATCTGCGGCAGCAGCCGTCGCAGGCGAGACGGCGGCCAGCGGGCGTATATGAATAGAGCGGCGTCCATTATGAGGCGCCCGCGCGTATCGTTATGCGCGTCGAAGAAATTGTAAGCTCGCCATTGCAAGTCCGTGTGCGGCGTCCGCATCATTTGTTTCTTTCATCCACGAACGTCTGCTGCGAGCGCTGTGCCCAACGCGCCACGCCGCTTCAAGCGAGGGCATATCTCTGGAGTTATCGCGCGGCAGACAGCACGACGACGCCGGTCAGACCTCTGTATACGCGGCGACGGTAAGGGTATGAAGTCATGCATTTCGAAAGTGTCTTTCTTTTTTTTTTCAAGGGCACGCCCCAGCTCTCTGGACTCCTTCCCAGGCCGAGTTAGCATTCTTGGCTGTTTTCTGCGCGACGCATCCTTTTGTTGAACGTTGTGGGCGCGGTCGCTATTAACTGTTGCACACGTTAGGTGTCAAGCGCGATTCTCTTGTGTATACGTAACTACGTGGGGGGCCCCCTTCGCTATGGTTCGTGCTCCGAATGGTTTATGGCTGAACCGCGAGCAGTGGTCGTTTCACCACCTCCTTTAGTCACCGCGGTTCTATGTTATAGAGAAAGAGAGAGAGTCGGAACGAGTCATCGGTTCTCATCCTGTTTTTGTTCATCTTTCCTTTTGCTTTTTTTTTTTCCTCACGGAAACGCAGGCAGAGGGTTGTTTGCCAACGGGCTAGTGACGTCGACGGCGCGGGCAGCCTTGAGGCAATACAAACGAAAGGAGTAAACGCACTGAAAAATGAGGCCTATTTTGACTGCGACGTCAATTCGCCGAGCGCCCACTTTCGCTCTCCGGCACATAGCCTGAGCAGCGGCTGCTACGCGTACGTGACGTGTATGCGGAAACAGCTCATATTCTTGTTCTTTATTTTCTCGTTCTTATTTGGCGTGCTGTTCTCGGTAGAAGGAGTTGCGCTATACTGAGGAGGAAACTCGAGCGCACCAAGGCGCAAGCTTGTTGTCCATTTTCGCTTACCTAACCCCTTAAACCGATTCGCTGCGCCCATATCGGGGTAAGCGCGTACCGTGTGTACCGGTCTGCGACTGTGTGCCTCAGCAGCCTGTCTGGTGCGTTGGGCGTCCATCCATTTTCCCGTTGATAACACTCCGCGCCGTACTTCAAGACCAAAAGTTGAATGCGCAAGGTTTTCCGTTCTTAAGAACTGTCTGTCGTTGACCAGTCTCCTTCGCTAATCGCTGTCAAGATTGATAGGCGTACTCCTTCTCACCAACTACTCGGTCGTACGGCCTCGCGTTCACAAAGATGTATTCTGTACAAATACCGTCGAGCAAACTCAATGTGTTAAGTTGGCGAAATAAAACAAGCGCTCTCACAAATTCAAAAAATAATGAAATGACTGACTAAAACTTGACGTCTCCGGGCCCGTACGGGTTCTGTTCGCAATGGGCAGCAAAGGCAATGACCCTCGGTTAAGTATAGGCGAGATTGAGCAGTGCGAGCGCGTAGATGTCGGGCAGATTACCACGTGTGTTGTTTATTAAATGCGTAAGCATATACCTACCCAACGAGGAAAGCCCTCCGTACATAACGTAAGACGAAAGCGGCCGGAGCACAGCGCACACGAAGCTATCAGCACTCGGCGCACCCTGTCCCGATCGCAGATCGTGTTCAAGATAGGGCCCACGCGGCCGCCCCGTATACGCCGCCGCCTCTGGAGTACGGTTGATAACGGTTCCTAATGGTTTGACGCGAACGGGTAACGAGCCAAAGAGCGATACCGGCTTAAAATGATCGGAACGTCGCCAGCGCACCTGGCGCCGCCACCTGCAGTATAGTTTGCTTGCGTCAGTAATTTACGCCGCCGTCCGCAGCAGTTCCTGTCGCCGCGGCGCTGTCGTTTATACTGGTCGGATCAAGTTTCGTAACATTGATTAATGACACCGGCCTGCTTGGAGATGAGCAAGTGGCACAACGCTTACGCACACATAGGCAATTCCCAGAAGAATTTGTTGGTGAATTTTTTCGCTTAGTGCATCGTCTGAATAGGCAATTATCCTAGCAGTAACCGTGTCGGCAGTAGTTTCTCCGTGACGATAATGGACGCCATTAACGGAGGACCTTTTAGAGCGCAGCTCTTTAGCGTCCGTTCCTGGGTTTCGCGTCGTCGTCGGCGTTGTCGTCGGCCTCGTAACCAGCTCCGCCCCCCTTTCATCCCCCCAGCGCTAGCAGCGACCGACTGGTACCGCTGGATGCCGCTGACGCCGCTAGAGAGTCAAGATAACGTGACTGCATAGAACACCGTCGCCGCCATGCAGAAAGAGGAGGAAAGGGTCCCCCCCCCCTGTTCTTGTGTGGCGGATAGGGTGCTCTTCAGTTGCCGACGCGCCGGTTATTTCACGTAGGCCTCGGCACGTCGACGAATACGTGACCACCTTCCCACGGCTAGACCTGGTTCTTAGCGCTGCGGAAGCGAGGGTATCATATTGTTTGTGTCGGCATCGGCGGCGTTGTCCCTGAAACCAACTCCGCAGCTGGGGTTGACTCACTATCGGCGTCAGCGGCATCAGTCAGTCGCTGCTATCTCTTCCCTCCTCCCTTTATCGTGTTGTCCGCTTGCTGCGCGCGCTTCTGCCCCCATCGTTTGCCGCTGGGTGTACACGCCGCCTCCCTCCCCCCTCTTCCTGCGAGTCTCCGGTTGTCAAAGCGCCGGCTCGAACTTAATTCCTTTCTTCGCTCCTCCTCCAATGCAACCCCTGTGCGGTGGCAATCAGAGAGCCAGATCGGTGGCGGCGGATCTGTATATGTGCACCGCCCGAGCCGAAATTGCCGCTGCCGTTCGCCCTGTGCGGTGGCAATCAGAGAGCCAGATCGGTGGCGGCGGATCTGTATATGTGCACCGCCCGAGCCGAAATTGCCGCTGCCGTTCGCCACTGCGAAATTATCTGCCAGTTCTTTCTGAGCCATGAGCGAGACGACCGATGGAAGTCCTCCGTCTGCTGCTGCTGCTGCTGCTAAACGAGCTGCCAGAGCAGAGGCCCAGCGCCGTCGCCGTCAGAATCCAGAGGTGCGTGCCGCCGAAGCAGAAGCTTACCTAGTGGAGTCTTTGTTAAAGGAATACGTGTGAAAAATAAAAAAAAATTCTGTGATAGCGCATACATGTGTTGCTCGATTTCTTTGCCTCAATCTATCGAAAAGGTGAAACAGCTTATTTGCTGCGCTCAAATTTCGCATTAGGAAGTAACGTAATCGTCGGTAATTTTTTCTTTGCTGCCCATAACGAGCAAGGGACTCAGGAGGCCAAGTTTTAGTCATTTCACTATTTATATATTTTGGCGATTGTTCGTTTTATTGCACCACGTTTCTCCCTCTCCAGACGGGCTTCTGTCAAACTCTCGATTATACGGCGTAAAGTTTCGTAACTTCGCTTGGTTCTAAGGGGACTTCTAACCCGCAAGATTAGATACATCGTGAGGAGGTGATGTTATAACTATTATTCAGATCAGTCAAGCGTGGTATGGAGGAGCACCAAATTTTAGAGGGTAGCAACGCCATCTTTAGATCGCGTTTGCTGTTCAATTGGCAGCGGGATGTCAAGTTCTGCTTTTTCTGTAACCGCTGATTCATTTCAAGTTCCGTAATGGCTTGGTGTCCAGTGTAGCAGCACGACGTGGCCCCCTCTTATGTGCTTCTCGATGCAACAGCTAGAGCTATGTGACATTCACGACGACTCGCTTGTTCACTTCTGATTCTGCGTAGGTCATCCAAACTTCTGCAGAGCTAGCTCCGAATAGAAAAACGTCGTCCACCGACGTGGTGCGCCAAATTAAGTTGCGTTCTAGTGCTTGGCGAATGGCTATTTAAAGCTAGAGACGTTCTGCGAGGGTTCTTGAATCTTGCATTATACCCAACCTAAACAAACCTTTCATGCAAGTTGAGTACGCTACTGTGTACCCCCTTGTTACTCTTTTTCCCAAAAGTCTAGTTTACCTAAAGATCCGTTTAGAGCATTTTGGAGACGTGAGTGAACAGCAGCCGCTAGATGGGAACAAGAAGAAGCCCCCATGTTCTGTTCCATCGCGATACTCTACATTCTCTGACCTGCCATGCACGTCTCGAGAACGCGATGCCTCGGAACTACTCGAAAAAAAAAATGCGCATTTAGCACTAGAGCAGCACCAGCTACATACGCGGACGCAAGAAAGCGAAGGAGACGAGGGTTTATTCGTTTGTTCTGCTCCTGTTCCCGCGTCGCTTGCGCCACGCTAGTTTTCGAAGACGGCACCCCAACTGGCCCGCATCAGTATCCAAGATGGTGACATTGTTTGAACGCAACGCAATCATTCATTTTCCTGAATGACGTAATTAACGGCCAGCCTCCTCGCGCACGTGCCGGCTTTCCCGGCGACAGGGGGCCCCTCGAAGGACTAAAAGCCGTAAGAAAATTTGACTCCGTACCAAGGTCCGCTTTGTTGTTAGAGAGACTCCTAAGGGGCCTCGCGTATTCGTCCGAGAATAGGGCGTGCGAGGAAGTAACCATGCATGCCGCTCGCGCATGCCATCCACGTACGCACACGGCGGCCGCAGATGCGGCGGCGAAGCAGCCGAGGCGTAGCGACGATAAAAACGCTTCACCCGCTGCCTGGCAGCAGTAGGGCTCATACTCGGCGACGCGGACGCTTTTTGAGAGCCGCGAGTACGCGCGCGCGCGCTCGCAGACTTGACTTTCAAATGAGAGCCCCTGCCCTCTCTGCTCTCGAGAGGTCCGTCGGTCTACGAGCACATTTATAGGCGCGCACAACTCTCGCTAGGCTGTTGGGGTACGATGAGTGTGCGGCTACCCTTTAAACAACGAGAAGGAGAAGAAGGTTAAGAAAAAAAATACACGCATTCGTAGACCGTGCGTGAAAAGGTGCGTGGGCGACAGTAAGCCGTGCCTATGCGGCTTGGTCGACCCGGCACGCACCAACGTAGCACGGAAGTTCATGCGGAATGTCTTTATGCGGGATCAAGATAGACAGAGAGAGAGAGAGAGAGAGCAATAAAGCTTTATCGTTGCTCGGCGTTTAATGAGCAGGCCGACCTTAGTCTCGGCCATCTCTGTCAGCGTATGCTTGACGCGTGTGTGTTGCACGCTATATACTGGAACATTTCCAGTTGTCAGAGATTATTGCTTCCAACTATACAATAATGTCGACGGCATATCTGTGGGACGTATCTTTCGTCACCGCGCTGTTCCACCCTTGCTAGTTTCCAGTGAGACAAAGAACGCTCTCCTTTCTGCTTGCTTCATCTCCAGGCACAACGACAGAGCACCCGCTGACATCTACGAATGCACCGCGGGTCGCAGACAGTCCCGGAGTCTTTGTGTGCGGCGCGCCTTGCAATGAATCTTTTCCGGTTCCCGTGTGCGGATCCAACGGCCGAGTGTACAACAGCGAGTGCTCCATGATGAACGCCAATTGTCGGTAAGTGTCGTGGCTCCGATTACGGCGATGCCATCAACGGAAGGTTAGTGACACAGTGGGGGAGCGGCAGCCACTTCACTGCTCGTTCCCACTGCGATATTGTACTTGAAAAAAACCGACCGTCATTCTGAGCGACCACTGCTTGGAATCTGATGGCTCTGCTTTGCTCTAGCGTTCAGCGAACTTTCATGTTCAAAGGTGCCGCGACAAGTCGCAGATCTTCATGTTTTGATTCATTTAGCAGGCCAGTTTCCTAAACATGTAGCACGGGAAAGGAGGGGACTTGGTTTGTGGGAAGTTAAGAGACATGTACAGTAAGATATAAGCAGCAGCTTGCATAGACGAAGAGTTTCTTTTTGCGAAACCTTCTGGGGCTTACGCGTACCTGGGACGCCAGTTCAACTTGTGGAGAGGAATGATGTCGTTTGTATTCAGCCGGGGTAATGTGGAAGCTTCAACATTCCGCCATATCGTCGACTTTGTCATCTTGTCAGATTTCATTGGCTCAACGCGCTGCTACAGCCTCTCTTACCGACGTCAAGCCCCGACAAGGCGGAATATACGACAGTGATAAGCGGAGTTTCACAATATCCAGAATAGCAGCCGCCGAGTTGGCCTGTCCTAGCACCTCCTGTCACTCCGGCTTGAGTCTTCTGTTACACCATTAGAGACACCCTGAGCCAGAGGACAACCAAGAAACCTTGAATATGTCCTGTAATTTTTGTACATTAAAAGAAAACCACAACCTCTTCGAGCGCGCCAATATGACCAATATCAAAAAAGGAACGTGTACGTGTTTTCGTACCTTCTGAAGCATTGTATGTATAGTGCAGTACCTCACTAAAAATAAAAAGAAAGAAAGAAGACGCCTAACCCAAATGCTCTGTATGTTGGCAGCTTTAGTACAAACTCTGTCCTTCGAGCTCGTTTGCTTCAGCAGGCACTACCTGCTGCGGTACCTCAGTGGCTATGGCGCTGCGCTGCCGAGCTTGAGGTCGCGGGTTCGATCCCCGACACGGCGGCCACATTTCAGAGGGGGCGAAATGCGAAAACCGCTCGTGTACTTAGGTTTACGAGCACGTTAATGAACCCCAGGCGATGAGCCTCCCACTACGGGTATGCCTCATAATCAGATCGTTGTCAAAGCATGCATCCTTGACTGAATACTGGGAGGCGCCTCATTTTCTCAGCCGTAAGCCGCCCAGCAGATGGACGCAATTCCGCGACGCCGCTGTTGGCCCTGCAAGTTATCGTGTGCATCAAGGGACGTTGCCAGCACGTTGCGCTTTATCTCTAAAAAATGCACATATAATACAACCTTCGGTACATATTTCGGCACACATGCTGCGGCACCTATAGCAAAGACGGTCCTGCAAGCGTGCACTGCATTTTCGCCGCAGGGTATACGAACGCCCGGCTTTGTTGCGTCCATGCGGAACTATACACGTCTGATCGTTCGGCTCAACCGGATTGACAACACAGGCTTAAATATGACTCATAAAGCCACCTTGCACAACATTTAAAAAGTCTGGGAGTGCTCTTATATTTAATGTAGCGCAGGTTACTGTAGACGCCAAGGCCCTCAAGTCAGCTGTTCCCCCGCAATCATTACATAGAGAAGAGACACGGGCTGTGCTGTTCAGATGGAGCAACATCAAGTCGCCCAAAGGTCTCTTAGTTTTCCGAATCTCTGCAATGCAAGCGCTCTGCTTCACCGGTTGAGCACATCACACAATACTTGCTTTCTAACAGAATATATATATATATATATATATATATATATATATATATATATATATATATATATATATATATATATATATATATATATATATATATATATATATATATATATATATATACATTGTCGCGATCCAGTGTTTCTTTGATTGCCTCAATTTCAACGAACGGCTGCCATAAGTGCTTGACTGCTCGCAACGTTTAGGCCTACTCATATGATCTTCAGAAAAACGCCTGGGTATCCTCCTGCAATGAAGATACTAAGTGTCACCTGACGGACTTCTGGGAAGTCCTAGACACGTCTAAGAAGCTCGACGACGAAACCTGCAGCTAGCACGCACCGAGCAGCAAACGCGGCACGGATGACACATACTGTCCGCAGTGTCATTAACAAGCAGCCCACGTGGGACGCACAAGTGTTATCTGCTTTCTTGTGTAAAGCTGCCGTGGAGTAATGGTTGAAGTGGTAGGCTCGAATACGCAAGATACTCAAAGATGTCCTTTCTTATATCACCTTGCCTCCCATGCGGAAGCTAACCGCCAAAAACTAACAAACAGCATCGAAATCATTTCCTAGCATACCACTGCTGTTCGCACTAGAATTTTTCCAAGAAGAACACGCTGGTATTCGTCGTGAGCTTAAATTAACGGGCCAGATTTAGATATCCAACGAGTGCAATGCATTTTGCCATCACGCAGCTTACTACTGAAGTTTGCTGTTGTGCTACTCGGTACATGATGTTCTTGAACACAAACAGCACAAAAGACGGGACAAAAAGGAGACGAAAACACAATGTTGCGTTTGTCTCTCTTTCACGTCCTGTAGTTTGCGCTAGTTTTGTTTACATCAATTTCTCACGTTCAGCAGTTTATGTGGAAACTCGACGTGGGTGCAGTGCGCTGACATTTCCTTTCAGCACCTTCCTCATCACCAGAATCTCATTACATGTTCTTGCCATTTGGGTGAGTCAGGAGCCTATAGGCTCCTGACTCACCCAAATGAAAGCAGTTCTGGTTCATAAGAAAAGTAAAATTTTTTGGTACAGTGCCCGCATAAATTATTTAGACCCAGTTCAATAATACAAAACAGTAATTTCTCGTAACGGCGGAAATTTCTGTCGTGCTTTAGAATTTAATGAGGTTATCATGATTATTAGTGTCGCAAGAGAAATATGTCTGAATCGCTTCTTGGCGTACAGTGGTCATGCCGGCTAACCTTTCTTTCTTTTTTCTTTCTTTTTCGTAGCGCCAGCAATCACTGCCGCAACTCTCCCTCGACATGCGCGTACTGGCATTACTATATGTATATTGAACTTGAACCTGAACCTGAACAGGTGTAGCGTTAGAAAATAAGCCTGCTGCTTGAAAGCATGGCGACAAAACGAAAATGAAGCACTTATTTGTCTTGTCGTTCCAGTCGTACCTTTGCTATGTAGATTTTCCTTCAAGTATGAGCAAACAAGCCAGAAAAAAAAAATCATCTGTGTATGGCCACTTGAGCTAGCTGATTTGAAAATCAAATTAGGTTGAGTGACGAAGCTGGCGATATACCGATCTCAACGTCCCAAGGTCACAGATAAGCCAAGTGAAAGATTAAATTTCACAACCTGGACTTCTTTGCGCCTATTTTTTTCTTTACGTTGCCTTGTCATTCCGGGCCCTTTGTGCATAGGCTTAGATCAACGTGGTATAAACGCATGTGTGTCTAGAATAAGCTTCAGCTGGTGGTAGCACTTGTCCTGCATTCTTTATTCTGCGTCAGTTGTGTTTTGTGGAGCAAGAAACATTAACGTCAATGATATCGAGTGGAAAACAGCTATATTCTTGTCATAGGTTCGGAGGGTGAGGTCCCTAGTTCAGGGCTTCAATGGTCGTGGTGATGTCGCGGGCCCACCGGACCAGCACCTGCTGAACCGGTGGGTTTCGATCCTTGTCGTGGCCGGGCCTCTCAGATATTAAGAGTTGGAAGGAACTTGGCGTAGGGCTTTTTCTGGAGGCGGCGGGCGTTTAACGTCGATGAATAACTGCGAACTTCCTCCTTCCACCGCAACATGTGCTTCGCTGCATTAAGCATCATAATGCGGTGAAGCGAACGCTGCTTCTTTTGCTTCTAGGTTGGGTTCACCTTGTCACGGAAGTGCACTGCACAAAATTTTCGCTACTCTTACACCGACTCCTATTTTTTTCTTTTAGCTCTGAAATTTTTCGTCTGCTTAGCATGGAACCAGCAAACTTTGTATTATGTAGACTGGAGTTAAATAAATCAACACCTAATAATAATGTTGTGATACAGTCGGATCGGCGGGAGATGGCGACTAAGTCGTATGCCTTGAGCCACGAGAAAAAGAACTGGTTGAGGCAGGAGCTTCAAGGAATGCTGGACGCTGGCATCAGTAGATCATCCGTGTTGTCGTTTGCCTTACCGATTACGACCGCGCCTAAAAAAGATGGATTCTTGAGCCTATGTAAAGGTCGCAAGCCCATCAACCGGCAAACAAATCTCTTCTTTCCCTTTCCAGTGTCAATAATTGATAAGATAACTGATGACATCGGCGAGTGCGAACAATTTTTAAGAACAGACCTCTGTAAAGAACCTTGACAGCTATCTTTGAGAGAAGACGCAAAGAAATTCACTGAATTTGTCACACCTTTTGACGTGTACGAACATACCCGACTCCCTTTCCGATGGAAAAACTCGGGCGCATGTTTTCAGAAAGGAACAAATAGTGCACTGGAAGACTTCATTAGAGGGTTCTGCGTTGTGTACGTGGACGACGTATTAGTTTATTCAAGGACCAGAAACGACCACATAACTCCTCTCTCAGTAGTGTTGCACGTACTCAGTGAGGCATGGCTCAATGGCGGTGCGAGGTAAAGCGAGTCACTTTGCCAGGCCGTGGTATTTCGCGGTAGATGCTTTGACGGAAAGACCAAGAGTACCAAGTAAGCAGCGAGTCAGATTTCTTGCGAAGCCTCGCGGCATTCGTTCTCTTCGTGTGTTTTTAGACCCTTACTTGGCACTTGCGAGCGTTCCGATCGTTTATTAAGGACTCCTGTAGGACAAACTCAGATAGGCCTTCTATTAATGTGGACGAGTGCGAATGCTCCTATTTGAAATTGTATGGTTAGCAGCATCTCACCTCACCCCGTACTAACATTTCCTGACTTCACCTTACCCTCTGAGCTCTACATTGAAGCTTCGCACTAAAAACAGATGATGTTCCTTACCAGAGAGATGCCAAGCAGCCAGCGGCCAGACAACTACGAGTAACAAGATATTTTTCGTACACTTCTACCGAAGCACAAGTGAAATACTGCATCGCGTGGAAAGAGGCATTAGCACTAGTCATGACACTGAGGTATTTGTCCCAGAACATACTTCGACGGTAGATGTTTCAAGTTATTTACTGACGACCAGGCCTTGACTCATCTGCTCCATCTCGCACAGCCAAAGGTGAGATTCGCACAATGCGCGAGCGAGATCCAACAGTATACCTTCGAGGTAACTCATCGCCCCGGACAACATCATCAGGGGCGATATGACGTAAAACTATTCCAAAATTTTCTATTCCAATTCTGCGATCAGCCCTCCGCGATTGGTCAAAAACTTTTTTGGACCACCCCCACTTCACCTGTCTGTCACGCGACGTCAGGAAAACCACGATAACTACCCATCTGATATGACGTGTGCACACTGATTATGCATGATTTGACCGAACAATAGAAAAATAGTTATTTCTTATTGGACGCCTTTTAGCCATTAGCTCCCAGCCATTGGTCAAATGTTCTCGGGCTGTACCCACTTCACCTGCCTGTCACGCGACGTCACAAAACCGCAAAAACTCACCGCGTCAAAGTGACGTGTATGCGTTAAAGATGCATTAATATGCCGAACAAAATTCAGCGTTCTTCTGAATAGCCGCAGGCTGCCCCCATTCCGAAAGGAATAAAAAATGGTGGCCGCTGATCACTCAGGCACTGGCTACTCGCACCTGCTGGAGAGCATGGGTTTATATTTGCGTATAATAAAACTTTTTGCGTGGCCGTGTAACGTTTTCGAGCACTTTCGGCACATTTACGACCTCGTTCTGCCAACTCTTCTTTGCTGAGGATATTTTTAGTGCCGTTCTTAAGCTACCGTTGCATGCCACCGCGATTTTCGACCAGCCACCACAAGCTAAGTGTAAAGAAAAGTGGACCAATCGTAGACGCTGGCACCACCCTCTTTGTACGGTTATCGATTTTCATTGCAGTGGCTCGGCCCCATCGAATCCTTCTCCACTTGAGCATGCTCCTCGCCTCTTGTCAGCCAATTAGATAAGACAAGCCGCTCAGTGTAAGCAAGGTTATTCATTTTTCAAGCAAACAAAAGGGACCTCCTATGAAGGG
The DNA here is from genome assembly GCF_050947875.1 of Dermacentor variabilis. Classification (NCBI taxonomy): domain Eukaryota; kingdom Metazoa; phylum Arthropoda; class Arachnida; order Ixodida; family Ixodidae; genus Dermacentor; species Dermacentor variabilis. The sequence continues at coordinate 108,562,603 of NC_134570.1, forward strand.
GGAGAGCGTTTGATTGGTCTGTTCAGACAACCCTGCGGGTGACCGCCCACTGCTTGCATCAGCAGTTACGCAAATTTGACGTCAGGAGGTTGGAATAAAAACATATTGGAATAGTTTTACGTTATAGTGCCCAAGGATGCTGACGCGCTGTCCCGGTTTCACATACCGCAAAAGGCTATATCTGAACATGCGAACTTTATAAGGTTTGGGAAGGAACAGAAATATTTATGTTAGAAACAGTAAATATACGGGCCCTAAACAGAAGTGGCAACTAATCTAGTCTATACCATAATATTCCTGAATCTGGACGACATGATGGATTTCGGAGGACGTACAGAAAGCTCACACGAAGATTTTCTTGGACAAACATGAAGGTGAATGTTGCTAACTACATCAAGGTGTGCCAGGAATGTCAGATCTACAAACCGAAGTTCAAGCCACTAGAAAGTAAAATGGTAGTTCTTCTGTATTGCAATGTACCCTTCGAAGTATTGAACCTCAATTTTGCAGAAATCAAGAAGAAGGCGACGACGTGAAAGAAAGCTCAAGCATATTTGGTTGCTGTGGACAAGTGCACGCGGTATGTGGCTGCCGAGGCTGGCCGTGAAGATGCAAACTACGTTATTCCAATCACGAACGAGACGTGTTTTAAGATGTCGTCGTTGCTGATAGTCGACCCGCTTTTTGAAGTCTGAAACTTCGACGGTGGGCAGAATGAAAAGGCATCAAGCTCTAGGCTTTCCAGCACCAATGTCACCTTAAAGCTTTGCACAAAGGCAGATTAAAAACTTAAAGGTGTTTCTTTCTTTGTACCCGGGCTTCAAAAGGTGGGTGGGAATGCGTCCTTGAGGCTTGCACCGGCCTTTTGTCAGAACCGCTCGCATGCAACATGATTTGGTTACAGTTCCAACTTATCCGCTTTCGGAAAATTACGCTGGTTGCCTGCCGACCAAGAGCTTGGCTTGGTTGGCCAAGTCGTCTTCAAAGAAAAAACTATGGTGGAAGTGGGAGAAAGAACGATATCGGCAAGCAATAAAGGGGAACTTTGATAAGCGTCACCACTCAGAGATCCCCGATGCACAGCCTACATGATTCTATGGCGCCCAATACATTTCCATTTCATCCATCCCAACATCCCATATCAACATCCATTTCCGGGTCCTTACGTCGTCGCAAAGATCGGGAAACAGCAGGGTATACTGAAGACCATATATTACAAGGAACCTCGCGGCAAGGTAGAAGAGGCTTCGCTCGCGAATATACTTCCGCACTTTCTACGGAGGGACGGAAACAGGAGCCCTTGAAGATCGAGTCACCTAAGAAAAGGAAAACAAACACGCGAAATAAACGAAGACGAGACGAGTGCACAGGACTGGCGCTTAATTCCTACCGAGGTTTATTATGGAAACGTGACATGTATAAGTACAGCTCGAGTCCAGCATGGTAGTTGGCCGCTTTATCGTGAATGCGATACCTCAATCTGGTCTCATATACTGTACTCATAACCATGATGTTTCTCCAAGACACACCAGCGGTAAGTAAGCGCTGGTCCTCCGTAATCCTCTCGTCCTTGTTTCGCTCTTCTGTTTTCCTTCTCAGTTACGAATCAACCCACCCAAGAAAATGTTTTACTAAGTCACCTAGGAGGATCGGCAGGAGAAGGCGCATATCTTTGACAATCCGTAACATAGTGTCATATCCATGCGGTAAATACAGTTTCTAAGGCACCTAGCACTAATAGTCAAATAAGCAAGCAGGCCAACCTTGCCAGGCCAACATAATATACAGATTCCTGTTGGTCAATCCCATGGTTGTCTGATTTTTTCTTTTTTTTTTTGTCGTCCACCGCTCACAGCTGGACGAACCCGATGATAACGTAGGTGGCGCACCGCTTGAACCACTCAAGAAGTGTGAAAAGGAATGACATTCGAATAGAATCGTTACGTTATCCCAGCCCTCTCCTTAGATCATTGTAATTGGAATGGATTCCAGTAGGGCTAGTCCTCAGCTGTCCAGAAAGCAACTGCGACCCGATGCACATGCGTACTTTAGTATCTATAGTCTTTTTTTTGTTTCTTTTTCTTTTTTTCTCTGTAAGAAAAAAAAACGGCTTCAACTTTCCAGTAAAGGGACACGGAAAGAAGGATAAAGAGATTCCGCACTAAAATTGTTGGGGTATAGTGGGCACTGATCCATTGGTTCCTTGCTAGAGCCCAAGCCTAGACAGAAGCTCTTGCCTCGTTTTTCTAATGCGCCTAGTTTCCCGCTGTAATACGTGAAAACGCGGTGATGACTGTATACCGGGCACCACGACGCTGGTGGTCTCCTCATACACGCACTCTGGTGAATGAGACTGGTGTACGCCGGCCCACGATCGCACTTCTCCCGCAGGAAACAGCGGCGGAAGCGCGGCCCCTACGAACCGGTGCGCGCGGTGGAGTGGGAGCGCTGCCGCGGCCGGCACCCGCTCTGCCCGGACAAGTGCCTCGACATCTACGACCCGGTGTGCGGCAAGGACGGACGCTTCTACCCGAACCTCTGCATCATGCAGCGCCGGAACTGCGGGTACGTGACTGCCGCGCATTACGTGTGTAGGATATATATGCTCCGCCTTCCGCACAAGCGTATACGCGGGGACCGATAGATCGGCATGGTTTGGCGCCCCAAAGAAGGGGATAGCGCTGGTCAGGTACTTTGCAATGGTGAAATCTGTAAAGCAAACTTATTTTCCCTCCCTGACATTTTGCAGCCGTTAGTAAAGGAACGCACGAAAAGAAGGTTCGGGTGAACTCTCGCGCTATCAACAGGTATACCTTATCTGGAGGAACGTGACGGAAACTAAATTTACTAACTAACTAGTTTTACTAACGGATAGTTCACGTATAAATCGTCTATCTTTTTTACCGCAGTGTCTTTCTCGTATTTACTGAGGCTTTCTTTCTTTATGTTATGGCCAAGAGGGAACACTTTCGCAATGACACAGGAAGTAGGAAACAGTTGCCCTTAGCATTCTCGTTTTACCTCGGTTTCAATAGTGACCACAGAATAAAGCGGCAAGTGAAGGGACTACAGCTCCTGCTTGTTTTCCCGCTTCGTATATGCCGCTTAGAAATAAAAGGTGACGACGAGAGCTATAGGAGAATGATTCGCTTGTCATTGTGGTGTTGTTGTTCCCACAATTAAACGCCCTCAAGATGCGCGAGTCATCCTTGAAGTACATTCACACCGCTGTTCTTTTATTATCCTTATTTTGCAGGAAGGTCATTGGTACCCAAACGTTGGCCGTTTGCATAGCGAGCGCCAGAGGTGAGCCGTTGTCTCTCGCTGTTTCTGTCTATTTCACAAATGAGTAAAGCTTTCAAAAAAATTGTTGTTGCATTATACTTGAGGATGGCATCGTAAAGCGAATTTGACGAACACCGAATGCAGAAGACAAGGCAGCGCGGATGCTACTGAACCCATGCTATCTCGTGTCTTCTTCTTATTTCTACATTTCAATTTAAGAAAGAAACTATTCATTTTCCCTGCAATTTCCTTTATTGCCAGTTAGCTTCGTGGGAGTGTAACTAACAAAAAGACGATCCCATTCGCTCCCTTTATCCTTCTAGCTTCTGTATACCATTGAGTCGTCTAATCTGCGCTACGATGCCTTCGCCGCAACTACTTAGAACGGGTTAGTTTCGCCGCGCGTTACGTTTCACCGAAATAGCGTCACAGCGCTGTCTTTCTGTGACTTGTAAATTTGCCTGCGTCCCGTATAATGCCAGGAGAATTCCGTTAAAATGCATCGTGCACCATCCGTCTAGTACAGAAATGTGAATTCGTTTTTTCGTGCGACAAACAGCGTTCCGAACTCAGTTCAAGCAAAGCGTATACCCGCGATGTTTTTCCTTACAGTGACCGCAACCAGCGCCCTCGATCTGTTGAGGGCCTATTCTGAGAGCCAACTTGGCGTCTTTCGTCTAGTTGCGAGGTCTAGTTCCCAGTCCGCGTAGCGTTGACTCCTGCGAAAAAAAAAAAAAAGAATACGCTCATGTGCAGAAATTTTCGTGTACCTTAAACAACCACAGATGGTCGATGTTAATCTGGATATACTGTAGCACCCTCCCTCGGGCGGCGCCTAGAACTCGGATATAGCGCGCGCCCGCATGACAGAAAAACAAAGACGGCGCCTGGTCGTGTCCCGCCCACGGCTCGCGGTTCTTTTCCGGCTGTCGATTCGGGTCAGCTCTCTTTCTCCTTCGCTCCTGAGGCATAAGCCTACAAGTGGTGACCTATAGGACGAACAGAATGACTGATCTGCCCGAACCTTCCACGAAACAGGACTTACTTCCGCAGGACGTCTCGTCGCTGCAACTACGTACGTGGTGTTCTCCGTAGCTAAAATTGCCTTTGGGGGCGTATTACTTGCGCACCGTACATGTACAAATCCATTGTGATAGGGTCGTTGTGCTTCTACCACCCTCACGCTCAACTCACCCGGCAAACCTCGCCGTACGCAGAGGCCCGCAAGCTGCATTCGTGTCCCCAGGACTGCTCGGAGCTGTACGAACCCGTGTGCGGCTCCAACGGCGAGGTCTACCTCAACGAGTGCTTCTTCAAGAAGGAGACCTGCGGGTGAGTCTGCGGCAAGCGCCCTTGTATACACTCGCACGCGGCGCCCCGTACAGGAGCGTGCGCCGATGGCCTCAGTCGTCTACACTGATGGAGTGCGCTTAGTGTGCCGTTTTGCGCTACGGGTGCCCTTATAGATTACACTTGTGCGCTGCTTAGATGGAGTGAGCGTCAACGGACGCCCGTCTATGTATCTTCGTTGACAGAGCGTTTACCAATGCGATTCGGATTGGCCAACTTCGAATGTATACGGTGTACATTAATTACCATCCTACGCCTACCCACGAACTTGGGCACAGTGTCTGTCGCGCTGCCTTCTTACTGTCGTTCCCATCACTCGCTCTCCACCTTCTCACGCTATCGCAGCAGATCCTTCTTTTCCTCTTTTCTTGCCGCTGTACGCTGTCCTGTACTGTCATGTGCCTTCCTAATACTCAACCACAAATAATACAGAAAATTTGAAACTTTATTAGCAAGTTCAATGATTGCAGCGCGCTGCTGTGAAATACGATGTTGGAACACAAAGAAAGGACGAAGACCACATTGCACGAGCGCGATATTTGCAACTTTATTTGCTTTTCCTTAAGCTGCCTCTCCAGTGAGGGGAAGGCAGAAGTTTGGTCATTAAAGAGAGAAATGAAGAATGAGGAAGAGCGAGAAAGCTAGGAATGAAAAAAATAATAATAATAAGCTAGCCTTTCTTTTAGCAACTTTTTGTTGTCTTTTATTGCTACGCACACAATAGTTCATCACCGGCAACTAATACTGCATTAAAACTGTCCTTCTAAATGCCTATAGCGCCGGTGTGCATGTGTGTGTGTGCGCGCGCATGCGCTCGTCGACAACATAAATATCACTTTCCCGTCGCTCTCCCTCACTCCCCCCTGCCCTTCCCTTCTCCTCCTTCTGTTATCGATTCCCAGTTGTACCTGTCCTCAGTGTTTTGTGTTCCGTCTTTAGCGCTGGCACATCTTCATGACGTACCCACTCGCCCACTTGTCAATCCTTCTGCCGAAAAGAAACACTCCCCTACATTTTTTTTTCTTTTTCATTCTAAAGAACTATTGCTGAGTTTCTTTGGCGCCGCATAGGTTTTCTTTAGAAAATCTACTGAATCTCCCTTTCAACTTTTGTGAGGGCTAGTATACTAAGTGTGAGGTGCACTTCGTTTATTCAAAGTGTATCACACGTGTGGGGATGGACGAAGACGCTGAAGCTAACTTCGTGTCTGCATGCCTGAACAGTAAGCTCCAGAAGCAGTGCCGTCGCTTTAAATCCACGCGTAGAGGCGCTGCCCGCGAGGTGCGAGCGCAATATTTAATTCGCGGCTGCAACGAGCGAGGCTACTGCTGTTGCGCGTCGGGTGCCCGTTGATGCAAGCGCGCAGGCAACGTCTAGAAAGTCTCGCCGCTCCACGACGTCTGCGACAACTGCGGTGGAGACCATCGTAACACTTACTACTGCGGGGCAGTGCTTTCAAGGCACCGCGGGAGAAACTCCTGAGCTGCTACAGCGCGCACGGGCTGCCGGTGGACAGCGCCGAGGTGCTGTAATGGCCACGCGGTCCCCCACGCGGTCGGCGGGGGGGGGGGGGGGCAGCTCGCAGAACACTGCGTTACTTCCTAGAGCAGCCGGGTTTCGCCACCCAGCTGCTGCGCGTGACCCAACAGTGCCGATGTGCGGGGCCGCGTGACAAACTCTCTCGAGGAAGTCACTCCACACGCGAACTATGGACCTATAGTCGCTGCTCTGTATACATGTGTAAATAGTTCTCCTTTCAGATTCAGATTCAGATTTATTCGTTCCAAAAAAAGAAGTAATTACATGAGAAATATACAGACGAGGGTCCCAAAGTGACTTCTTCTTTCCTTCCTCTCCTTACTCCTTCTTTCCCTCTCCGTTTACTCTTGTCCCCGCCCCCTCCCGCCTCCACGGCTGACCGCGGTTCAGGTGTCATCAGGCTGCGCTAGATGGTAACTGCAGTCAGCAGCAACTTTCCTTCCCTTCCTTTTCCTTTGTTTGTCTATCTTAGCGACCAATTACTACTAACTTAAACCTCGAAAACGCGCGTTCCTTTGATAAAAATGGAGACGACGGATGTGCCCACAGGAGCAAGGAGCCCGTGCAGCTGGTGCCCCTGAACAGGTGCCTGGAGCCCCCCAAGTGCCCCAAGCGATGCCTGCCCATACTGGACCCCGTGTGCGGGTCGGACGGACAGCGCTACCTCAACCATTGCCGCATGCAGCAGAGAAACTGCGGGTGGGTGCGCAGGAAGTTTCAGGTTTCGCATTGTTCGTCGGGTCCGCCCCTGCTGGCACACAGACTTTTCAGTCAAATTAAGCCAGCAAGTATTTTAGTGCAGGCTTGTGAACTTCGTGCGCCTTACGAGATGGTGAATAAGTGTTCATGCAGTATATAAGAGAATATTATGATACATGGATGGTGATCGCACAAGAAATTTCGCGATAAAGATGAGGCCGCATGTTTTTTTTTTCACCCCTTTTGGGCCTTGAAGCAGCTAACCTTTTCTAGTGAGTCGGCGAGTTAGAAAAACATGTCATATGTGCCGTCCTCTTGTTTATATCGCTATGTATGCACCCTGGCTAGGCGAGACGACAATGTTTTTTTTTTTTTCATTAAGGTAAACGATGTCAGAGTGGCCACACCTGTCATTCTTGTTTAATGATTTCTCAACTTTCTTTTCTTTTCTCTCTCTCTCTTTTCAGCCGGAATGTCGTCGTCATGCCAAAAAGCTTCTGCTCGTGACCATCTTCGTGTTTGTCTTGTTTTCTTTTTGTTTGGTTACCATTTTACGAGATTCAATAAACTTTTTTTCCCAAAATATTAGCTGTTTTATTGGTATCTTTTTCTGCCGTAATTCTGAAATGTGCGTGTAAATAAGCGAGTTCGTCTGCATTTTGTCAATTTATGCCCATAAAAACAAACAAGCAAAATCCCAATAATAACGTCATATTTAAAAAAAAGAAAAACGCAACCAAATATGTTGCAGAACACCCTCGCCTACTAAATTTATACGAGCCCATATGAGATTCCCCAAATATCCCCGATGTTCCCAGACTATTGTGTAATCAGTGTGTGCGAAGGTGTTCAGCCAATGATGTTACAGAGGCACATTTCCAGGTGTGATTTGTCTCATCTATCATCAACCCAGAAAAGAACGCTCGCTTTCGATTACTTTTTCTAAGAGTATCAGCGGATCTGAAGAGATGCAGACACCCAGCGTCTACACTGCGCGTCAACCATCTCTCTTCTTTTGCCTTCTCCACTTTTTTTTTTCTCTTCCTGATCTCCTCTCTCCCAAGTAGGGTAGCCAATCGGATGTCTATACCTCCCTGCATTCTCTCTCTCTCTCTCTCTCTCTCTGTGTGTATGTGTGTGTGTGTGTGTGTGTGCGTGCGTGTGTGTGTGTGTGTGTGTGTGTGTGTGTGTGTGTGTGTGTATGTGTGTGTGTGTGTGTGTGTGTGTGTGTGTGTGTGTGTGTGTGTGTGTGTGTGTGTGTGTGTGTGTGTGTGTGTGTGTGTGTGTGTGTGTGTGTGTGTGTGTGTGTGTGTGTTTATTTGTGTGTGTGTGTAAAATGTAAGTGGGAACACGCATCTGGTGTCTAGTTTGATAGCTTATGCTAATGATCCTGAACAACTTCTGCTGGGTCAAAAAATACTAAGTTAGTCGGTGCGAGATCGCGATACAGGTGGCAGTACCGTCGCATGATCGTAGGTGTGGGACAGGCGATCGGCGGCGCGTATAGAAATGTACACGCCGGCGCTTCTCTGAGAACGATTTGGCACGATTCTATGGCAATGAAACGCGCTGACTGCAGTGAACTTACTATACAATGTCCTCCTATGCCGCACGTTTGCCCTAAATGTGCCCAAAGTTTATTTTCACCAGAAATAAACGCAAGCTGTCATTCAGCGGTGGAGATGGCATTCAACCATACAATTCGTTTCGCGCGCAAAAATCCCTTCGGGCTTTTTGCGCGTGTTTCGCCATAGCGTTCCGTCTTCTCTGCTAAAACATTGTTGCGCAACTAAATAATACCGCATCATCTGCGAATCTCCCACTGGTTATAAAAGAGTTAGCATCTCTGTACAACGATGTTCATCGTCATCATCATCCTCATTAGCAGCAGCAGTAGCATGTCTGTCTTATGTCCATTGCAAGACGAAGGCCTCTCCCTGTGATCTCCAATTACCCCTGTCCTGCGCCAGCCGATTCCAACTAGCACCCGAGAATTTCCTAATTTCATCGCTCCACCTAGTCTTCTGTCGTCCTCGATTGGTTTCCCTTCTCTTCGTACCCATTCAGTAACCCTAATGGTCCAAAGGTTATCTAACCGGCGCATTACACGACCTGCCCAGCTCCATTTCTTCTACTGATGTCAATTCGAATATCGCTCTGATCCAAACCGCTCTCTTTCTGTCTCTTAAAACTATGCCTAGCAATCTTCGTTCCATCGCTAATTGCGCGGTCGTTAACTTGTTCTCAAGCTTCTTTGTTAGTCTCCAAGTCTCTGCCCCATATGTCAGCACTGCTAAAACGCACTGATTGTGCACCTTCCTTTTCAATGACAATGGTAAGCTTCCAGTCCGGAGCTGGCAATACATGTCTGCCGTATGCGATCCAACCCATTTTTATTCTTCTGTAAATTTTCTTCTCATGATCAGTGTTCCCTCTGATTAATTGATCTAAGTAAACGTACTCCTTTACAGGCTCTAGAGACCGATTGGCGATCCTCAGCTCTTGTTCCTTTTCCCGGCTATTTATCATTATCTTTGTCTTCCGCGTGTTAATCTTTAACCCCACTCTTACCCTCTCTCTGTTAAGGTCCTCAATCATTTGTTGTAACTCGTCTGCATTGTTGCTGAATAGCACAATGTCATCGGCAAACCGAAGGTTGCTGACATCTTCGCCATCGATCTTTACTCCTAAGTCTTCCCAGTTTAATAGCTTGAATACTTCTTCCAAGCACGCAGTGAATAGCAGTGGAGATATTCTGTCTCCCTGTCTGGCCCCTTTCTTTACATGTATCTTCCTGCTTTTCTTTTGTAGGATTAGGGTAGCTGTAGAACCTCTGTAGATATTTTCCAAGGTATTTCGTTCTGTACTTCTTGATTACGTAATGCCGCTATGACTGTTGGTATCTCTACTGAATCAAATGCCTTTTCGTAATCTATGAAAGCCATATAGAGAGGCTTATTATACTCGCCGGATTTCTCGATAACCTGATTAATGACATGGATAAGATCCATTGTAGAGTATCCCTTCCTCAAGTCAGCCTGTTCCCTTGGTTGACTGAAGTCCAGTGTTGCCTTTATTCTATTGGAGATTATTTTCGTAAATATTTTATATAATATTAGTAAGCTAACGGGGCTATAATTTTTCAATTCTTTAACGTCTCCCTTTTTGTGGATTAGTAGAATGTTTGCATTCTTCCAGTTTTCTGGGACTCTTGCATTCAGACACTTCGTATAAAGAGCCGCGAGTTTTCCAAGCATTATGTCTCCTCCATCTTAGATTAAATCGACTGTTATTCCATCTTCTCTTGCCGCTCTTCCTCGTTTCATGTCTTGCAAGGCCCTTCTGGCCTCACCGCTAGTTATATATTAATAATTAAACGCACTTTACATCGCCAGTTGTAGGTATACATCTACGTTTCTTTCTTTCTTCCTTTCTTCCTTTCTTTCTTTCTTTCTTTCTTTCTTTCTTTCTTTCTTTCTTTCTTTCTTGATTTTTTTGTTTACATTCGCTTCGGTATCCAAACGAGTAATCAGTTCAAGTAAACAAGCTAGGTCATCATCATCATCATCAGCAGCAGCAGCAGCAGCAGCCTGGTTACGCCCACTGCAGGGCAAAGGCCTCTCCGATACTTCTCCAACTACCCCGGTCATGTACTAATTGTGGCCATGTCGTCCCTGCAAACTTCTTAATCTCATCCGCCCACCTAACTTTCTGCCGCCCCCTGCTACGCTTCCCTTCCCTTGGAATCCAGTCCGTAACCCTTAATGACCATCGGTTATCTTCCCTCCTCATTACATGTCCTGCCCATGCCCCCCCCCCCCACTTCTTTTTCTTGATTTCAACTAAGATGTCATTAACTCGCGTTTGTTCCCTCACCCAATATGCTCTTTTCTTATCCCTTAACGTTACACCCATCATTCTTCTTTCCATAGCTCGTTGCGTCGTCCTCATTTAAGTAGAACCCTTCTCGTAAGCCTCCAGGCTTCTGCCCCGTAGGTGAGTACTGGTAAGACACAGCTATTATATACTTTTCTCTTGAGGGATAATGGCAACCTGCTGTTCATAATCTGAGAATGCCTGCCAAACGCACCCCAGCCCATTCTTATTCTTCTGATTATTTCAGTCTCATGATCCGGATCTGCGGTCACTACCTGTCCTAAGTAGATGTATTCCTTTGCCACTTCCAGTGCCTCGCTACCTATCGTAAACTGCTGTTCCCTTCCGAGACTGTTAAACATTACTTTAGTTTTCTGCAGATTAATTTTTAGACCTATCCTTCTGCTTTGCCTCTCCAGGTCAGCGAACATGCATTGCAATTGGTCCCCTGAGTTACTAAGCAAGGCAGTATCATCAGCGAATCGCAAGTTTAGACTAAAGGATTCTCCATTAACTTTTATCCCCAATTCTTCCCAATCCAGGACTCTGAATACTAGCTAATAATAAGCTCGGTCACTGTGAGACAACACGTTAGCAGGATCGCCAGGTTACTTCAGACGAGATTATAATTTTACAGTAACAACAGTAAAAACGCATCGTTTAGCACAAAGCTCCCCTTGCATTGTGACGCGCAATATTGTGATTATTTGAGAGACTAAAACCATTAGGTTTTAGTTCAGCTAATAAGTGTCGCTGTTCTTCGGCAAGCTGACGACTCCACACTGAAGAGCGAGAGAGAGAGAATGAAACCTTTATTTGAAGTAGTGACTGAAGAGCGAAATTAAATTATAGCAATCGCCTTTGAACTCAGTGTAATGACGTCCTGAGTCTATAGAGACTGCTGTCACGCATGATCGTCACACTTAATACCCTATTCTAACTTTATAGCATCGAGTCAACACGCAAAATTTCACGATTTACTTGCAAGGCAAAAATAAATTCGCCCTCGTGGCTTCAGAACCAGACCCGCTACCCGCAGCGGGCTACCTTGGGCGCACCTTTCCCAAGTGACCCTCAGGGTGATTGCCTCAACCGCAAGAAGATTCCCCGCTGCACCAAACGAGATTTAATCCCACCGTATGCATGGTTCAAACCTCCTATAGGCAGCCTTACCCACCAGGAGGTGGTGCTGTAGCCGAGACTTCGTGTGGGGGCACCATTCACTTCATCGGTCCCCAGCGCCTGGCAACATCTCCGTGGAAAACTTGTGGCGTACCTGCCCACATTGCTCAGCTTCAGCGTCGGCGGCTACAACCTATAGTGTACGTGCCTTGGCATAAGACAGATCCGGCAGCGCTAGCTGTCAAGAGTGCGCTCTCATCCCACGAGACCGCCAGACTATGGTTATTGGCTCCATGGGACCAACCATCGAGCACTATATGGTGCATTAAATCGCCGAAACCGGCCTACATTTATACATTTATCGTCTGTGCCGTTGGGAAATCTTTCAGAAAATAAAAAGAAAAGAAGAAACACCTCTGCCGGTCGCGAAGCGAGAGTTGCAGTTATCGCGATTATCATGATGCAGTTATTGTAATATCAAGTGGTAAGTGTATACCACTGCTCAAAGATACCCACGCCACCTCATTCACGTTGGGTGGTATCACAGAGATGGCGAAGCGATCACAGAGATGAAGCCATCTCTGTTACTTGTGACGACGTATACATCGCGACAAGTCGCCAAAGCGCCGCCTTCACGTATAGCTGCGACTACATCATTTGTTTAAAACGAGGTAAAAGGTGCCTTATGTAAAAACGAGGTAAAATGCCTTACTCCACCTGTGGAAGGAGTTTGGGGGAATAACAGAGATAGGATGTGAAGAGGAAAGAGGGTGGAGGTATGGTGAATATGATGACAGCTGCATCGCATACTGTTTCCGTGCAACGCGCACGTGCACGCTTCACAGCACAGCACAGTCATCCTCGCGGGCAGAGGTAGAAGTTACTGCAGTGTAGCTAGGAGACTGTCTGTATAGCCTTCATGGTTTTTGCCGCTGTTAGCGCCACTGGCGTACTTAAACCATACAGTATCAGCTGCAGGGCGTCGATTGTTTGTCGCAGCATGGTTTTGATGACAGAGTTCGATGGTGATATCTGAGTGCACTGTCCTTGCTCGCGCTGACAGCCTAAGGCCCCTGAGCGCGGCGGCAAGCGTGGCCATACATTGAATTCCGGGCTTGCGCGGCTGGCTTGAAGTAATGATTTGGAGAGATCTACCGATGCCGATTCAACTACCTTCTGCTGGACCTGAGGAATTGTAAACAGGGAGCACTCGCTTGGACCTACAGCTTATCTACGCCGACGACGCGTTCGTCTCCTCCAGTTTTGCACGGGCGCTGCCACCTCCTTGTGGGACATACTTGTATTGCTCATTTGGTTCAGTATTTTTATCTCCTTTTTCTATTGAGGACAATCCTTGGAATTGGCCTCGTGGGGTTCATCGCAATTCGAGCACTTCATTTCTTTTACTGTGAATGAGTGTAGGTCATGGCTGCCGGCACAGCGGAGGCCTGTCTGGCCTGTCCGTACAGCGCTGACTTAACTTAGCTTTAGGCACTTGTGACATTGCAGTGGTCGGGACACATAAGGACGCACCGAGTGTCTCATGTCATGACCTTAACATGATGAGGGAGCGTGTCTCCCTCGAAAAGAAGCTTGACGCTCGCCGAGCTACCGAAGCGGTGAAAATCGATGACCATTGTTGAAGACAGAAGCCTTTGTAGCTCGCTGATGCCAATCACGACATCGAAATAACACCTGATGGGACCACCGTGCACGACAAACGACCTGACTTATATGTGTCCTAGTATGCGTACGGTTTTCAATTTTTCCAGGGGCGGCCTGCGTCGGGTACTTCCACAGTGACTACGCTTTTCTTGGTGTTGAAACGCACTTCGTTAATTCCTTTCGGAGCCATATTACCGAAGTAGGTGTTAAGAATCTGTCTGTGTACATAATTTAAATTCTTAGCGACGTCGAGAGGCACAAAAACAATACTGTAAGTCGGAGAAGGCGATCCGATGGGGCCCTGCTCTCTCACGTCTTTAGTTATCTTGCGGTATTTTCTCTTCAGTCGCTTTCCCTCCACGACGGTGTAGTCGTTGTCGGAGTCCATTGGCTCGATGCTGGAAAAAAGGGGAGCCGGGCGCATCTCCATGTTTCAGGTGGAAAGCCATCCCTGCGGGACACAGCGCGAAGAGGTGTGCTGTTGCGTACTCCAGGGTAGCGTACCGTACTGCTGCCGAGAAGTAGCGACGCCTGCCTATCGAAGCTCGACCGACATTACTTATTGGGTAGCGTGGCGTTGTCGGCGGGCAGCAGGCATCCGGTAGATCATGGCGACCAAGCAGGGGCGAGACGATTTGCTAGTGCGAAACTTGCACTGTTTATTCAAAGGTAGTTGAAAGAAAATAAGGAAAGCATGAAGTATGAAGTCTCAAGTAAGAAGTATATCAAAGTACATTTCGGAGCGCCTTAATAGCTCTCTACAAGTGTGGGCGGGATCTTGCTTCCATCGATGACACGTGACAGGCACGGAGAGAGGGCCCCTCCTCCTGCAATACCAAGCACGGGTAGAAGAGGTCGATCCTCTCATCGACGAATCCGGGGAGAAGGTCGGGTGAATGACCCCTCCGGTGCACGTGGGCTCTGGTTCAGAGAAGGTCGGATGAATGACCCCTCCGGTGCACGTGGGCTCCGGTTCAGAGAAGGTCGGGTGAATGACCCCTCCGGTGCACGGGGGCTCCGGCTCAGGTGTTAGGGTGAATGACCTGTCGCCACTTGGTGTCAGACGCCACCCCTAACAGTGCTCGACGCAAGTCACGGCGTGCCGTCTGTCATCGTCTCGGACGCTTCTCGTCCAAGAAGCACAATTAAGCCTCCACTGTGACAACTATCGCAGCAAGGCCAAGAAGCTACGGTTGCTCAGATAGCTTCCAGTACAACTCCGAAACACAAAGCGACAATAAAATTGGCATGATTGTGCCGAACGGAGGGTGGGCCACGGTCGCACATATCGCGCGCTTGACATGGGCAGTCACTGATCTTACTAGCGCAAAGACGACAGTGCAAATGGTAAAAGCTTTTGTACACCTGGCGACAAAATATTGCGGCGCACGAGATCTGGGAGAAAGCTGAATATCTCCGCAACCTCACAACGCAGTCTGGTATGTGCTTTTCGGGCCTCGACTAGAATATGCTAACAACATTGTCGAATACAGTTTTGCTGGCTACTGCTACAGGCTGCTTGGGAATTGAACGTTTTCGGAGATCCCGTGGTCCGTAAACTTTTGTCGTCGGATGCACATTATAAAAAAAAGAAAGTCGCAGTTTCGCCCGAAAGGCGAAGCATCGATTGCGATAGCGAATTCGTAGACAGCCATAGAATGTAAGCATAGTTGTTTCATCGGCCGTATAAATTTGGAAACATTCGCTTACTAACTAAATTAACAAGCATGGTGTCAACGCACACAGGCAAACATGAACACATCAGATTCGATGGACGCGGACACTTGCCGTCAAAACGCTGACGTGACGAGGCGTGGCAGCAGCAATGAGCGAAGTGACCTTCGTGCTGCCTATATCGCTTCAACGCACACTGAGCGGCGAAAACTCAGCATGCACATACGTATGTAGCATGTCCCACGTAGCCAGACTTTAAGAATGTCCAAATGCAACGTAGCTGGACATGAACCAAGGTGGTAGTTGCCGTCTCTTGGAACCACTCAGATTATTTTTTTTTTACATTCCACCTAATTACATAATCAATCTTAATTAATCAACTTCTCAAATATTTTAATTTGATGAAAAGTGTCAATGAGAAAATTGTAGAGAAAGATGAAAAACTCCCGACACAGCTTTCTGTTGCTCTATACATGCTACATAAAAGTGTTTTTCCGAGCGTGAAAGAAGCCCGCAAATACACGCAAAGTGTATATATACTACTGACGGCACTCACGAGTGAAAGCTGCCTCAGTGATATTAAAAAAGGTGAATAATATTCACCAGTGACTTAAGCATACGAGTTTATAGTAGGCATAGTGAGTCACTTGTTTCATCGCATTTCATTGGCTATATATGAAGTTATCTTGTGCAAAACATCGAGAACCCTGAACTGCGCATTATATTTCACTTGAGCTCGCTAATTACTCGACCGCATCAGTCAGGTGTATTATGCAAATGTTATTCATGAGTGTTTTAGTGGTATCGATGACAAGGTGTTCGATTAGAGGCTGCGGATATCGCAGTAGAATAATGAATCGTATTCGCTAACGACAGAAGCCTCCCGACGAGGGCCTAGTGATTATCATCGAATCACCCTTTATTGTCCCGTTTAATAGCCAAGAGTGGGCTGTCCAGCAAGCCCTAGAGGCGGCGACGAGGCAAGGCCTCGAAGTTCCCTGATGGGAGACCTGAGCCCGGGTCGTCAAATTTGCCGGATTCAAAATAAAGTTGTTTCAATCCATGACCAAATCGCATGTATATCATTAACTCAACGTACTCATGCTGACGTTTCCTTTCAATTAATTTCGAGAATTGTCATCTGCTGTGTCGCTCTGATAACGAAGTAGAAAATAAGCAGTAGCAGGATAGCTACTTATCTCTCACCTCGCTCTTTCATTTTCAGGGTGTTAACTCATAGTATGTTCGCAAATTTTCAGAAGTCTTGAAGTTCAAATGTTCCTGTGTTATGCCTGGATTAAGTTCATTGGCCTTTGGATTATTTCGGCTGGCGTTTGGATTAAATTGAGTGGTGCTTGGATTAAATTCAGTGGCGCTCGGATTAAAATTACTGGTACTCGGATTAAATTGACTGGCGCTTGGATTAAATTGAGCGGGAAAGCCTGTAGTATGGGGCAGTGTGTCGTCCGTATCGTTGGTCCGTATAGCAAAGCAATGGGAGGACCGGGGAAGCTTCTGCGATGATGCCATAGAGAAAGAAATTTCTTTCTCTATGATGATGCCACCAAATCGGCGCTCCGATCGACCAGGGTGCCTAGCGCACAAAATTTAAATATGTTGTGCGGAACCTTCTGCATTTATAAACTCAAACACTCTCAAAACACAATTGAAATTATTATAATTTGCAAAAAATAAATAATAAAGATTGTTAGGATACATCAATAACGCCATCTAGGCTTGCACGTTTGCAACCATAGATGATGCAGTGTTTCTGATCGTCTGCTCAGCGTTTCGACACGGCAAGACACCCTGACGGCATATACTTGTACGCTGATGCTAGCGTTGGTGCACGGGGCTCCGCTATAGCAGTCGTGAATAACAACCTCCAAACTCTACATACTGAGTTACCCAGAGACAGATCCGACCTTAGCGGAACTGACAGCCATCGCAACTGCGATCAAACACATGCCCCTTAGTAACTCAGCCTACCCAAGAATCATATTTACCGACTCCATGGCGGCTTGCAGGAAATTGTTGCACAACGATCTCCCTGCCCACACTTCGACATTTATTCAAGAGCACCTTCAGGGTCCTCTGGAAATCATCTGGATACCTGGTCATGACGGACTGCCGGGAAATGAAAGAGCTAATCAGCTCGCCTGCGAGACTTTGAACCAGGCACCCTGCATTCCGCGACCAGCCCAGACGAAAAGGTGGGCTCCTCTGCTTCTGCGGCCATATCAAGAGGCAAGACGCAAGTTCCCCAAGCTCAGCAAAGTGCTCACCCGTGAACAAGGTGTACTGATTCGTCAGGCCCAGACTGAAACACTCCCTACACCAGCAAGAATGCACCTCCTCCGCGGCCTCTTACCTGAAGATCCCCCACCCTGCCGATACTGTGGCGAACACCCGAACACATCCCATATCCTCTGGTCCTGTGGACCACCCCCACCTCCCCTTCCTGCCCCCACAAATCTTTCCCCTAAACCCCATGCCGGGTGGCTGACAGAAGCAGCCAGCGCCGACGACCAACGGTACCTTGCGGCGTTTATCAGTGCTGCATTGAAGAATGCCGCAAGCGAGGCTCTGGACTGAGGGCCTTTCTACGTTACCACCGAACATGAAAATAAAGTTTTTTTTCTCTCTCTCTCAGCGTTTCGGTTGCGGAAGACAAACACAGGCTCGTCTGCTCGTTCCGTTCGGTAAGAATGCATTTGCCTTTGCTATCAAAGTATTTAGAAACACGCGAGAATGAAAAGCCCACAAGCAGCAACTGCACTGTGCCTGGTGGTTGCATGGAATTCCTTTCACGTTGCAGCAGCCAGAAAAGCCGCCGCCGGGTTTTACAGAAGAAAAATATGAGAATGCTGTGTGACGGATGCTGTTACCATCGTTTGCATAAGGGTGCCAAAGGGCAAGAATACAACCAATTGTTGTAATCGTTGTGTACGAACCGCGGTGCGCACACACACACACACACACACACACACACACACACACACACACACACAAAACAAGACTCTTGCAAATCCAGCGCTTGCCGTGCGGGTAATTAATGCAAACGCGGCATGAAAAACCACAGCAAGCAATCGGCGAGCTCCGCTCGGACATGCATGACCTCCGAGACACCTATACTTGCCAATCCCAGAGGCCCTGTATTGCATCATTATGGCTCCGCTTGCAAGCAATGACTTGATGCTACAGCGACAGACGACGCTGCAGTAGACCGGAGTGCTTCAGCACCCCAGGCCGTCATCGCAAAAAGAGCCGCCTTTACGCCCTCGGACGACATACTGCCCTATTCCAGTACACCATACTCACGTTTCAGTAACGCCCCAGTCACGGTTGCCCATGGTTGCCTATGAGTATCAGATCTCGAAGGCTATGATTTTGAGCCTGCTTGCAGTGAAAGTGATTGTGGTGCCCGAAGCACGTCATGGTTATTCATGGTCGTATGTTCACTGCAGCCATTTTTGAGCACCTTGGTTTTTGTAAAACTCATATCTTTATGTTATCTTTGTTACAGGAACAAGAAAACTATGAAGAAAGTAGGAAGCCATATCAAAAAGCTTTTACTCTGGGCAGTCAAAATAACCATTGACGTCGTTACCGCCATTACTTACCCTTGTCGTGGCTAGTTAAGGCAACTTTGGCTACAGCTCTGGCCATTACTTCACAAATGCTGCACTGCTCTACAACAACCGCATGAACATCGACATCGCTCTACAAGTAAAAAAAATGGCGTTCCCGAATGTGTTGGGTCATTCTTCGTTTCCTCAAATCGGCACAGATATGAATTTATTCGCTCCCCCTGACTTGAGTGACGTTGTTCCCGACTGGATGAGATCTGAACATTCAACAGGGGTGAGCATCTCTCAGCCTATGTGATCGAGCGTGAGCGTATTTGCTTTCACGTGTGTTGGTTGCATGAGACAACCGGCGCTCGCAGTGACATGCAATTATGTCAGAGCTTACTTATCTCCCAAGCGCAGGCACCTTTTGCCACCTTCTTTCTTTTTCTCGAACTTTTCTATAAGCGTGTTGTTTCTGCGTTTCAGACAACTGTTATTGCGGTGGAGTTTGATGGCGGCGTCGTGATCGGTGCGGATTCTCGGACGAGCACAGGGTACGGTTTCTCAATCATGCTTGTTTTGCTCTTGCTGTGTGATCGGTTAGACTAGACGTGTGTAAAAAGTTTTTTTTTCTGTGTATGGTATATGTTGTAGCTTAAATTAATCTGCGTGTCAAGTTGAGTAGTGCTGCCATATGTGTCGCAAAATAACTTTAGTGGCAACACAAACCGAGCGTACTCGCGTTGATGTTGCTTTGCTTTTGCTCGTGAGCTTCAGAACTCGCCGAGGAGCGCTATGTCTCGAAAGGACGGAAGAAGTGTAGAAGGTAGAGTAACTGCTTGGCTGCCAATTTCGCATTTTATTCGGATAGACTACTTATAGCTGCTACCACACAGGTCGCATAGTCAGAAGGTGGTTTGGTGTGCGTGACACTGCAGGAGCTACGCGCGGCAGAGCATGCTGGTCGCAGTCGCTGGTCATACTGCTTGAGTGGAATATGATAGAGGATTGGGCAAGCCTATGTGTTGCTGTTCATGACTTATCCCGTAATCAGCTGATTTGAATTTGCTGCAGCAGCACAGGGACGTCTTTCAGAGAACTCCAATTACTGTCGCCCTCAATCAGTCGAACCCATCCTATGCTCGTAAATTTTTCTCGGCCATATCACTCCATCTAAAATCTATTAACACCCGACTATATGTGTGTGTCTATTCCCTTGAGACCCATTCTGTTACTGTATCAGACAATCGGTTACATATTCATTGCATGACGTAACCTGCCGAACTCTACTACTCTATAATCTCTACTAGAATTTCACCTTTCTGCTTTTTATATATAAGCCACAGTGCCATCTTGCCATCTCTTAATGTTGTGTACATCTCTTCATTTTTGGGCGCTCATTGCATGGTCCTTAGTTGCTTTCGAACTTCTTTCTTGGCCCCTAATTTTCGGCCTTATGGGTTGGTACCAGGTGAATACGGTGACTGCATACTTTCCATTGCAGTGGTATCAACCAGCTGTCATTACTTACTGTTTGCTAACCGTCAATTACCTATAAAAGTACTTTTGTCCTGATGTGGGTTCTTTTATACTGCTTTATTTTTTTAAATCTTTAAATGCTCCTTAGGCAGGTCTTTAATCTAAATCGGTCTCTTGCAGGGCTTACGTGGCCAACCGTGTCTCTGACAAGCTGACACGTGTGACAGACCGAATCTACTGCTGCCGCTCGGGTTCCGCTGCAGACACGCAGGCCATTGCGGACATAGTAACTTACCACCTCAGCTTCTACGAGTGAGTCACAATTCATTCTTCAGACTACACTGAGGCCTCGTTTACAGATGAAAACAGACAGCAACATTTGGCTTGAATGCAGAATGAAGCTTGAATTATGCTTTAATCCTTTTCTTTTTTTTTTCCCGGTCCTCATGTCGTTTTAAAGGTACCCTGAAATGATTTTGACAACATTGTACAAACGTACCGAGTCTTTAGGCTAGGTCCTTCTGATCATTAAGGGACACATTTAAGCACTTCGTGTGAAACATGTAATTCATTATAAGGTTTTAAAAATGTGCATCGCTACTGATCGCAGCAATGCTGCTCGAGTTTTCAGCCACCCCATCACCATTTACATAGGGGGCACGCGGGCACGTGCCACTTCAGTTGGGCGAGCTATCCAATTGGCTACCCATGTTGTGTCATTGATAATTTTTCCAATCAACTTAATTGTGAACAAATGTTGTTTGTAATAGCTGGAATGTTGGTTAATCTGTCTCTACAAAAGGAAAGTAACAGAGAGAGAATACATGACACTTTATCTCTGCACTTAGGCACTTTTGGCACACAGCAAGTGTCGTCTGCATGTGTTACATGCTTTATAGTTGATACGAGCTGTGCAGTCAAAGTTGGTTTCAAAGTTCCTTTTCACGAGGGCCATGAATCTTTCTAATCTCGTTGTGGGCTGCAAATCTAGCAATTGTAGACAGGTCAAGCTGCAACATTACTTCCCTCTGCAAGGCAACAGGTAAGCGGAGTGGCTGCAGTGCATTAGGCTGCTGATATCCGATATATGCCAGGATCTATGCGTTTGCAGCTGTCACTTCATGTTGGAAGATTACTACCTCAATAGAAAATTTTAGGTAAAAGCAGGCAGACTGAGCGTTTTGCAAGATAGGCGGAGACACAAACATGAGCGGCCCGTAGGCCACTCACATTTGGTTCTTTGTTTCAGGTCCTTCGTTTAACGCAAGAAAATGAAGTCGAAAATATCATATCAGTACTCCTGTTTTCACAGCTTTAGCAGTATGGTTATTGAGCGATGCTCGAGTTTTGGAATGTTGCACAGCAGTTCAGTTTCTAATTTGAATAATAGTGACAATTCTATTCTCATGTCACAGCTGTTACAATCCCTGTGTGTATAATTACTGTATATTCTCGTGTATAAGCTGCTCCCATGTATAATCTGCGCCCCCACTTCCAGATGCAAAAATTGGAAAGAAAGATACCAGAACATGCCATAAATGCGCCTAGTCCCACAAAGTGCTACAAGATAGTGCCAGTTAGTTTTTCCCACTCGCCACATGCCATTATCATCATCGTTGCGAGTCTGCCTAACAGACAGAGTGAAGGCTTGTCGTGCCGACTGCCGAACGGACTTGGCCGGGATTCCTGGTGGCTTGACAAATAGGCTGCAACCGCTCTATGTTTGCGTAAACCGGCCATTCAAGACAGAATTTCGGCAGAACTACACCAAGTGGATAGTCGCAGGCAACCATGAAACAACTGTGGCAGGGCGACTGAAGTGAGCGTCCCTTCAACAAATGTGCAGTTGGATTCTTGACGCGTGGTGTTCCGTGTCAGTGGACACCATCGCAAAGAGTTTAAGAGTCACGGGGATATCAAACGCCATGGACAGCTTTGGGAGTGCGCCGATGAGATGAGCTCATCCGACAGTGGTGAAAGTACCGATGAGCTGAGCTTGTCTGAGAGTGATTAGCTTGAAAGCGGCAATGAATAGTGAAATAGAATGTTGATACCTGTCACCACTTTTTTAATTATCTGACCCAGTATTCACAGTGCACTACAGTGTGTAAATATGTAGCCATAGGCCTGATTCGTGTATAACCCGCGCCTGAGTAAACTTTTATGAAAAAATTGCGGCTTACACACGAGTTTATATGGTAATGCATTTTACTGTTTGCAACCTCGACTAGGAACAGCTTGTACTGGGTCTTGTGAGATTTCCATTTGTCATAACGATATTGGCACTACAGAACACAGTTGACTAATGAAGCCAAGGCCACTCTAACGTAGGGATTCCTTTAATTTGATTATATTCCTTTATGATCCTCTACTCACAGCTGTTTGATCAGTGTGATAATGCAGGCAGAGCACCGCTCGGGCCACTGACGAAATGTGAAAAGGAATAGAATTGGAGGAGAACGGTTGCATTACTTTGGCCCAGGTGAATGTGTGCAGTGTGTTCTCAGAGTGGTTGCTTTTATCACCCATTCCATTGTAGCTTGGTGGCTATTGAACAATTCTTTAAGTATTTTTTCGTAAAGTATTGAGACATAAAGAAAGAGTCAGAGGTCTATGGGTGACATGGCTATGTGGCATTTCACCGCTAGCCATTGTTCACTTCCTTGCACAGGCTGCCTGGCTTTTTTGGCTGCTGGATACAAACTATGCTCATTTACCTACTTGGAAACAGATCCACAATAAAGAGTCACTAGTAGTCATAGTTAACATGACCATGCACTGTGGCATTTCTCATAGCAAACAGTGCCACATTAGGATGCCGTACTAATGATTAATTAGCTGATTTACTTTTGAAGTGTTGAAATATGGCCAATAGGCTAGATCGTTTTGCTTCTTCAGTAAGTGTCAACCTAAGGATGCGATGGCAAATACACCATTGCCTAACTATAAGAGACTGTGTTCATAAGCCTGCTAGTTGCCATACTTATTCTATATGAGGCAGTCACAATTACAAAGAGAAGGTGCAGTTGGGGGAACAAAAGAAGAGATCTTAAATATGCAGATTAATATAAGGCAATATAGAGTAGCCGACAAATTATTCAGACTCGGTGAGGATTACCTGAAACACTGAATAATTGGAAGGCCTCAAAATAATTACAATAATGTGTGCGAGGGGAAGGGGATTCAAGACTAAGGATTCTGTGAAAAAGCCATGTCTTCTATTCGAATAAGTATGGTATGTTCACTTATTTCTGTGACATCACGGTGGAGGAGAATTTCTGTTGATTACCAGTAATTGGGAACTGTGTTTCAGAGAGCAGAGGCAGAAAAGTGCAGGCATGACGTGATTTTGTTGGCAGAGCATGTACAGAATTCTTAGGTTGCCACTGAGTATGGAGACTGGATATCTTTTTAAATCATTGCTTTCCTTGCCCCCCCCCCCCTCCTCCCACATATTTGTGAATACATACATATATGTAAATGTAAATAGTACTATTAGCCCTGTATGTGTGACTCGCATTGTAGTGCCAGTCAGGACAACGGTGTTCTGTGTGATGAAAAAATAAATGTGCAACTTAAGATCAAAGCATATAGTGACACATAGTCAGTATATCTCTAAAAGAAGTACTGGCGCGCAAATTTTCAATCTCGTTTTTATGTTGTAATAAGTAGCTAATGACACACTAATCATGACATGAAACCTCATTTGCTTCAGGGTGCACAGATAATTTTATAGAGTCATGTTTTTGGTGACCAGTTAAAGTTTTGGTTTCAAAGAGCAACGAGTGGGGAGGGTAGGTTTGTAAACACAGCTGGACACGTGATCACACAAAACTGTGATGCGCACGCCGGCGCACGAGCTTCGTGTTGCTGGTTCATCCGCTACGCCTGCATGTACTTTGCTATGTCCTCACCGTAATTGTCGTTGTCCTCCTCGTTTTTGTCATCTAGGGGCACCGATTTCATGCAGCTGGGAGTCACTGCCGCATTACACATGGCCAACCGCTTTGGATTCGACCCACTACAAAGCATTGACTCTTAAATTGCAGCCTGCGACAACTTTCGTACGCAGTTTGCATTCTACTGCACTACTGCAAGTAGTATGAACCTGTTGTTGAGGGCATTTTGGGAATGAAGAAGCATATTTCGGAGCAGGACTTGAGGTGGGGTAAATAGTCGGTACAGCACCAGGCTTAGGCACGTAGTCATTGTGAAAGATTGGACTGCGCTAAGCATGTGAGTTTTGTTTATAGCAGGCATGCTCGAAATGAAGCAAGAAAATCTGGCTGCTCTTCAGTGAGGTCCACTTCTGCAGCTTATTGACGCCAATGGTAGTGAGCGAGCACACTAGGCAAGCTGGTGATCACTAGGAAATAGTATTGGCAGCGAGGAGTTACGGAGTCGCCATCTGTCAGAAGCGCCTCACTTGCGTAGTATGAGGGATCACGCGACGCGCTCCTCATAGATTTCGCTTACGGCACTCAATAAAAACACCACACGGCAGCCCTCCTGGACATTTATACAGGTACTTTCGAAACGAGGGAAGTTTTTGATTGTCGATATAATGATCTTGGGCAAACTGAAAGCACAGGATCGTTTACAGACGCTATCTCTTTACCGAATATGTACAGTATGTGAACGTCACTGCGCGCGGTCGCCGCGATGGAGTCTCCCGAACCGGCTTCTTGCGTGAAAGGTAGGCAAACGCTGAAAGTAAACTATGTGAAATATGTTCTTATAGTGGGCTGTTTGTATAACCAAACAGGGCATAACAGAATGGAGCCTCAATCCAGCGATCGCACGGGTTCGGAGCGACCGACTGCGCGTCTGCATGCATGTCCACGCACAATGTTTTGCTTTCGCTGTGAGCACGTTCTCGCACCATGCCGTGAGCTTTAGGCCGCAGCATATGAGCGTTTGACAGTACACTAGCAACCATTGTTGCGTGGACGCTATCAGAACTGTTGAAAAATAATTCCGTTATAAAGACTTCGACGCCTAGCTACAGCGACTGTGATGTGGTGTCGCGACGATTCAATCTTTTTTTTTTTTTTTTTTTTTTGTCTTCTAAATTCTTAGACATTTCAATAACATTTCTCAAGTTGCGTCGCATTGTATGTTTATCAGTCTTCGCAGCATGCGATTTCCCTCTGCTTGATTTTCGTGATCCAGTGCATTAATTCATAACATAAACATGACCATACGCTGTGCCTTTCTTTAATGTGCGTCTTACCGCTCTCTTTTCGTTCTACTGAACTTGCCAGTATCTAGCATCAACAAGTTCATAGACCAAACCGTCATGACATTAGGCGGGCAGCGGGTGCGGGCGAGCGTCTCAGTGTGCGTTTTCTGCTACTCACCGAACATCGCGCAGTCCCGGCGTCGTAGCAGAAATGTTCCTCGCATCTGTGCTTGCTGCATACCTGAGTTGTAGCCAATGGCTGTCTGCCGGTTCTAAGTTTCGCCAGCCAAGCTTCACGCAGCTCCTTGCCCTGTGGCTACGTGTGAATAAGGCTGACACAGGGCTCTGTTGCGTGCATCCGGCACTGCGGCACCGAGCAGTAGCCTACCATGCTGCATGCCTCCAGAGGCAGCCACTACCTATTATAGTACTTTCAAATGTTGTCAAGCAGACACCCAAGGTGGTAAAGCCTCACCACTTAATCAGAACCGCGGCTCAGGTGAAACTTTAAACTTTCATTTTCAGCTAGCTTAGGCGCTTCCGAAGCAGCTGACGCGGCCGCTGTGTCCACGTGATCCCTCATGCCACGTCACGCCGACGGTGACGCTAGCTTTTCCAGTGGTCGAGCTCGCCGGCAATAGGCCTAGGTCGTTGACAGTCGGATCTGGGACCAACGGCCTTTGTAATCTGTCCGTAGCTCCTAATAAAGTGCCTATATTCATCAACACAACCAACACCTGCACAATTATGGCGCTTATAAGTGACAATGCAATTCATTTTCCCGACACCATTGGTAATGATGAAAAAACACGCTAACCAGGTG
Source organism: Dermacentor variabilis (assembly GCF_050947875.1). Taxonomy (NCBI): domain Eukaryota; kingdom Metazoa; phylum Arthropoda; class Arachnida; order Ixodida; family Ixodidae; genus Dermacentor; species Dermacentor variabilis. The sequence goes on from NC_134570.1 coordinate 108,588,869, forward strand.
AGCCGTTTCACATAGATGATTGCTACGTGGGCTGCACTGACCACTTGAAAGTCGAAATCACACCAACAATTTTATTTTATGCAACGTTTTATAACACGCACACTTTCGAGGTCACCTTATTTTATAAGTTATTTCAAGCCAGAAACAAATCGTAGCCACTTTTTGTGCCGCTGTCGATGGCGAAAGAGGCCAGCATTGGCTGCAGCTGTCTTGACTGATGCGGCAGTTGTGTGACTCGGTGCGGCCACATCCAGCTAGTTGGTCACGCATGCGGCGTGCGATCCGACACTGCATGCTGTTGGAACCTGTTCCCCCTATCGTGGAAAAAATTATGCTTCACTCTGCCCATTCCTGAATGTGTTAGGCACAAGTCAACGATGTTAGTATACATGCGGCATTTGTACTGTATTCGCACTTCGTTGGTAGTAAGTGCAGCACAGTCAAGCACATAGTGATAGTGCCAGAAATCTTCCAGCGGATTTGACAGAAACTGTTGCAGAAACAGGGAGAGCATCCCAGTATGAGCAACAGAGAAGAGCACATGCAAGAAGCATGGTAGCCAATACAAACTCGTGATGTAGCGTTGTCTCGGTTGTTTACAGACCAAATGTATTGATATCAATGTTGCGAGGTGCTGTGCAGTTGGCTCCGTTCATGTGCCTTAAAATTTGTTTTTAAGCCACGTTAGCCATTTATATTTCGTTGCACATGTGCGTGGGTCCCATAAATTGATCTCACAAGTTATCTCGAATTGAAAATTTTGTGTCAGTACTCCTTTAACCTCTAAAGCACACAGGCCTCTCCATGGCAGAGTGCATCATGCTCAACAGACTCCTTGATTTACTTGGTTTGATTTGGCCGTTGCGTATGTGCCATCGTGACAAAATGTTTAGAATACTGAAGTATTGATATATATCTTTCGTACTTTTCTGTACACTGTGGAGTCTCAAACATGCTCTTGGGATAAAGAAACGACATCATAATAGTGCAAACAGTCGAAACACTCTTTATTGTGCCTCTTATGCAGCAATGCCAGCTAGTTGAATTACAGCAAATGGAATGTGCCAACAAGCGCTCATGAATCGATTAAGTCCGACTCACTGCAACAGGATATTGAGTGAATGTTTGCCCCATGCCATACACCCATGCCTAATTGTTCGCATGTGCAGTCACGTGAATGACAACATGTTTGAACGATCATGTTTGTCCATCCCAGTGCCCTGCTTCAAAGCCTTTCGCGGGACAGTCTCATGAAGCATGTCAGATGGCCACGCGTGACCCCGACCCTAAGCCAGAGAATACAATGCTTGTTCCCTTTGTGCCCGAGTATCCACCCCACCAAGTAGCACTAGCAAAGGAATGCTAGCGGCATCTCTTGTACTGCTGCACAGCTACTGACTACTGGCGGCACACAGCTACACCGAGAAGCCAGATTACAGGAGACATGAGAGCCATTCGGGTAAAACATCAGGAGATGCACGACAGTTGAGCATCCCCACATTCCCCCAACCCTAAGTCACATACATAGTCTGGCAAAACATGAGACACTGTCTAACACAATTTGTGCATCGCGAACAAGAGATAGTACATGCGTCTGTGGCTGTGCCGAAGAAATATCCAAGCACTCTTGTACGTAACATGTGTACGGACAATGTCTTGGGTACACCGTTGGCATCCACTACTCACAGCAGCAAGTCTGCAGAGGGTGTGTTTGCAGGCTTGATGGCACAACTTCAGGCCAGGATTTTGGAAACGGCAACGTGGTAGTCGGCACGAGCAAGTGTTGCTTGCACTGGTGTGCCCTACTCCCAAGAGCGCCGCGGCAGGTTGTGAGCTGACAGAGGTGGATATTTCACCGGACCTGCCACAGGCATCCCCATTGCTTGGGGTGGCTCAATCATTGTCCGCCGCAGCAGGTGGCAGTGCAGATGATGTGCAGATGGCAGCAAGCCAGGGATGACTCCGCTCACACTGCCTACGCTCCACAAACACGGAAACAAGGGAGGGCAATTCTGCATGCACATCACCCATGTGGTACAACATTCAATTCGACTAGCAAAATATTGAGTGGCTACTCAGATGCTAAGTTCTTGTGAACAAAGCTTGCTTTCTTTAGCTGAACTAGTAATTTCAAATCATGCAAGGCTAACTAGAATCGGCAACACCTCAATGCCACAGTTCACCTAGTTGCGTCGCTCCACATGCAACTTGCAGCTCAGGAAAGCTTCTTGCTTAACGAGTCGTTACTTGACAACGACCTGCATCCAGAAATAACACCCAAAATGGATGTAAAACAGGCATCTGTAAGAAGACGTCAGCTTTGTGAGGTGGCCCTACCCCATTTTCTGCACACGGCATTTGAGCAGACGGCACCCAGTGTCCCAACCAGTGTCAGGTTGCAATTCCAAATGGCCCATAGTGGCATCCATAGCCTGCGACCAACCGGCTCCCAGATTCAAAAAGATAGAAGTTATTTACCTAAAAACTCAGACCGCCGACAAGACTTCCTTGCTTACTCACTTCAGACTTGCCAATGCTCTCCGGGTGCTAGGCCTCGCTCTCTCAGAATGCAGGCCATGTGGCTCTCGTAACGACGAATATTGACACAAGCGTACTTGTTTATCTTTATCGGGCGGCCACGTTTCACTACCTAACAAATGTTATTGCACAGCGCAGGACGCGCCTGCATGTGTCGGAAGGTTCTGGAATGTTACTGATGGTTCCATCCGCTGTCTGTCACGGAACCTTGTGTAATATGATTGCATGTATGTGCAACGTGAATAGTGTAGAACTTTGTGGAAGACACGCGGGTCCCGGCTGTTACTCTGGAAACATTCAACGACTGATGTATAAAAGCCTACGCGCTTGACCCACAGATCAGATTTTAGACAATCGCCGAGTGTGTTCGCCACTATCGTTGTTCTTTGAGTATAGCCTGCTTTTGAGGGCACAAGTTCGCCCAATAAAACGCTAGTTTCGTTAATCACAGTTTTGCTGCCTTCTTCACTGTCACTACTCCATGACAATATCTTCCTAGAACTGTGGAGAACGCTTAGCATGTTGACAAGTTCAACCGTGCTACAGCAACCATCGCCTCACTCTCAAAAAAGCGTGCCACCAGTGGTAGCGATCAACATCCATGGGAGGCCTACGTATCGGTTTAAACAGAAGTTGTTTCGAACCGAGCAAAACCGTCAAAACTATCGTCCAATGTTCCAAGAGCTCCATTTAGCAGCCATTATTGGGTCTCAGATGTGCTCTTGGGACAAAGTAACGACAGCATAGTAGCACAAACAATCAAAAGGGCATCTATTGTGCTATTTATACACAACTTGCAGCTAGCCTTACAACCAATGGAACATTGCAACGGGTGCTGACGAATCGAGGAAGTCCGACTCACTTCAACAGGATATCAAGCGAGTATGTTTACCCCACGCCAGACACCACTGCCTAATGATTCACATGTACAGTCACGCGAATCATGACATGTTTGAACAATTGTGTTTGTCCATCTCGGTGCCCCACTCCGAAATCTTTCGCTGAGCAGTTCCACGAAGCGTGTCGGCAAGCATGCGACACCAAGCTAAGGAGGAGAATGGTCGTTCCCTATGCGCCTGAGTATTCATACCACCAGTTATCAGAACACTAGTGCCATCTCTCGTATGGCTATGCAACTAACGACTACTGGCGGCAAACATGCAACATGATGAAGCCGAATTCAAGGAGACATTGGAGCCATGCAGAAAAAACATCATGGGGTGCAAGTGAGTGGAGCATCCCCGCAGCACACACCTGTCATCGTCAAATCTTCCCTCAGCAAGCATCACGCATCGCCATGAGACATATCCCTCTGTGCATCCGCCAGATTTGGTCTTTGCATTTCGGCATATCTTGTAAATGGTGTAGTGCATAAATGTAAATATATAATTGGCATGAAGTTACATGTTGCATAGGATGAAAATAAACACAATAGTGTGCATCCTCATTGGTTATATAGTGTTTATTTACCACTTCACTAAAGCTTCATTTCACGTACATGTGTATTGGATCTGCACATTTTTTTTTTTTCTAGCATTGTATCCTTGTGTTGGCTTTCTAACAATAATGTTCACGGTTTTGCTTAACAATTTGGTGCACTGACTTTCCGATGCCACAGGATGGAAACTGGCCAACCAGCCAAGGTGGAGACAGCCGCCAACATTTTCCGGGAGCTTTGCTACAACTATCGTGATCAGCTGGTGGCTGGGATAATCTGCGCGGGTTGGGACCGTCAGAATGGTGGCCAGGTAAGAAGCTTATTGGTGTAGTGTTTCGGTTTTGTTTGTGTTATCAGAATGCAGACATTTAGACACTTGCAGAGAGACAGCCATGTTTCTTAGCCTTCGCCAGATAATTCGAACTTGGCTAGTTGGCGTGCGCGCACCTGACCCCAGTGGTGACTCCAATAGCGGCAGCATCCATCTTGGTGGTGCTTAGTGTACAGTGAATGGGTCTAACACACGTCTTCTCCCACTGAAAACGCCTGTTTTCAGCCTGCCTCAGGAACATCTCAATTTAGGAAACGGTAGCTCACAATGAATTATTACAGTATTTGCCCGTTTCGAATTCGTCTTTTTCTTTTTCAAGAAAATTCGACAACAGATTTTTTGCGCAGTGTAATCTGATCTGAAACTAACCAAAACTGCATTCGTAAAGCCTTATTGGCACCTGTAGGGGTGAGCACTAAGGTATATCTTGCACTAAAATGTGTATTGCACTAAGCTATATCTTGTCTCTCTTTACGTCCAGGTATACATGGTTCCACTGGGAGGCATGCTGTTGCGTCAGCCTGTGGCAATGGGTGGCTCAGGCAGCACCTATGTGTATGGCTACGTCGATGCCAACTACAAGCCTGGCATGACCAAGGAAGAGTGCATCAAGTTTGTCACAAACAGTAAGTCTGCTGAGCATACAGAGACGTGCATTTTTCCCTTAATAGAGAGCTTTAGAATAGGGGCCCCAAACGTTTGGGGCACCAGAAAAATAGCGTCGAAGCCACTTCGCACACGCGAGACACAAACTGCATATGGGCTTTGCATCGGGCATGCTATTTCACTGATTTAGAGGGAGCCCCAAAAGCTGCCCCAAAAGATTTGCATAAACAAACATGGCGGCACCCATCGAAGCAACGTCTCTAACCTAGCACCAAACTGGGCTCGATTTGTGGTAATGCATGAAGTTCGCAAGCTAGGAGAAGTGACTGTGGTTATTGCTTTCTCACAACTAGTGTGCGTTATGAAGATTAATTGATTAGATGCTATTGATCCGGAATTCAATTGCAGATTTCATGGCTCGAAAGCCTAACACAGCTTAGCTTGGCTGGTGAAGGCACGTAAAGTTGGTTACTCAAAACTAAGTGCAACTAATTGTTTGCTGCTAAAGAATAATGTCTAAATTGTAATTAAATCCTAAAACATGAAAGTCGAAATTACTATTTTCATAACATGGTATATTGTATTTAATTATATCTAATAGCTTTTCTTTGACGCCGTAGTGGCGCTGTCAGTGCAAGACGCTATCCGCAAATGCAAACCCCTATTCTAAAGCTCTTCACTCCTGCATGCCTCAGCGCTAACACCCGCAAAGCTCTTTGGGGCCCCAAACTATTGGGGCCCCTATTCTAAAGCTCTCAACGTAAAAAAAAAAGATCACTTTCGCTGCTGCTTGTTTTTGCCTGATTTTTCAGCAAGTTGCATGTTATGGTCCAAATAGTTCAGTATGAGTATGTGCACTGTTACATGCCTGATTGGTCAAAAAAACAAAATCTCGGTGCCTTTCCACTCTATGAAGTAGGATGACCAGTGGAGCTGTGTATGTGGGACCCTTAATGGCGAACTGCACCTCCGCCGCGGGTCGGCCCAGCATTGCACAATCTTCGGGATAGGTCCACGTATGGGGAGTGCTTAATGCCTGCTTCACCTCTGCCACGGGTTGGCCCGGCATAGCGCTATCTTCGGGATCGGCACACGTATGAGGAGTGCTTAACGCCTGCTTCACCTCCGCTGAGGGTCGGCCCGGCATGGCACTATCTTCGGCATCGGCACAGGTATGGGGACTGCTTAATGCCTGCTTCACCTCCGCCGAGGGTTAGCCCAGCATGGTACTATCTTCGGGATCGGCACAGGTATGGGGAGTGCTTAACGCCTGCTTCACCTCCACAGAGCGTCGGCCGGGCATGGCACTATCTTCGGGATCGGCACACGTATGGGGAGTGCTTAAAGCCTGCTTCACCTCCGCCGAGGGTCGGCCCGGCATAGCACTATCTTTGGGATCGGTCCAAGTATGGGAAGTTTTTTGCTTATGACATGAAAATTTCCTTGGAGGGTAAAGGTATATAGCTTCGCTGTAAAAAGTGGGAACGACTGTTGTGAAGAAACCCACAATGATTCGACTATTGCAGTGCAATTGACTTCTGTGCTGTTGTCAATAGTTGGATATTTGGTGCATGCTTTGGCCATACTTTTGTGTACATGTAGTGACAGCATGACAATAGTCGGAACACATACTGACCAGGGCAGAGATAATGCAGCAGTTTCATTCCAATACTTCCCTTAATGCACTTTGTCAGTGGTCTGAAAGGCGATCCACTCCCATTATCGGCATAACTGGCCAGTTGTGAACGGTGGATGATAATAAAGATATAGAATCCTTGTACTAATTCTGGTCGAACGCAACCATTTGTATGCGCAGCACTGCATCAGCAAACTTGGGCTGTATTCTGAAGCAATTGCTTTCGAAGATAATTTCACTTTCACAAGATTTTGCGACTAGTAATGAATGCATCGTCGGGCTACTGCATTCCTGGCTTCTGGCACTGATAAATGGTGAACATTGTGCCTAGTATGTTGTCACTTGTAGGTGCCACTGCGTCTGGGCTTTAGTCACAAGAAATTATTTCAAAAAATGATCATCAGGGAATACCGCGTCTTTTTTGTGGCCACTCGTCAAATAAAACTTATTTTCTGGTGAATCCATATTTAAGAGTCTAGAGTATTCAGACCCTATCGAGTCTAAATTATCAGTCCGCAATTGTATGTCAGCATAGTGGCAAACTTCTCACGGCAGTTTGCTGCCTGTGACTACGTTGGTCAGCAGTGAATGTTCATCATGGCTGCACTGTCATGTCTGTTAGGCCTAACCAGCACTGCTTCGCCAGATGTCGGCAGTCGAGTTAACTTCGCACCTAGTCCACGCATATTTATTCGGAATAGCCATACGGCTCTCATAAAGCTGAAAAACCACCTCGCCAATGAAAGTGAGAAAGTTGGAAACAACCTGAAAAATTCAAGGGCACTTAGGTATTCCTAAATAGTTGAATGCAAAAGCATTGCGACATCTTTTCAATTATGCCTCGGCCTCGTTTGTGTACTTGTGTAGTCGTCCAAATGAGCCGGGCACAGCTAGGGACTGAGAAGTCAAAGTGAAAGGTTTGTCCATCGGAGTGTGCAACAGAACTCATTGAAATCACTGCACCGACTGGCAGCACCATGACGCAGGGCGCTATATATAGACCGGCCACACAGTTGCTGCTTCCCAGCAACTGCAGCTTATGCAGCCGTAATTTTTACCGGGAAACGCTTGCAGCGAACGGAATGTGCAATAGCCAGCTTACTGGTTATTTTTCTTTCTGTCCCCCGCAATGATGCTGCCACGGATGTGCGGTGGTGGTGCTCCAACGAACCCAGCAGCCCAAGCGGCTCGTACCTCCCATTGATTGGCTGTGACTACACGACTTATTGCAGCATTTCCAGCCGTGCTGCCAGATTTTCCACTTCATGAGCCATATAATGCAAACTTCCTTTGCAGCTGCCACACCTCTGACATTGTGTGTGCAAATCATGTCTCAGTTGTTGTTATACATTTGTTCTATAAAAAACATTGAAGGATCGTGGAGATGTTCTAATAATCAAGCAGGTCCAAAAATTTGGTTGTTGACTGTAATGAAACTCATCTTCAGATTGTCTTGGCTTTGAGCTATGTAAATGGCATGCAATTTGCTCACCAAAATTGAGGCTGTTGATCGTTCATGTTTTCACATTTATACTTGTTTGTTTGAAACACTTAAAAATTCTGAATACCGAAATTCGAGTGAAAGCAATTACGAAATAAAATAATACATTCGAACCTCATTATAACAAATCTGCAGAAAGAGCCAAAATTACTTCTTTGCATGCATCAGTGCCCTTTTCTATAGTATATGCCCAGTGGTGTGCACAACTTTAAACATGCAAAAATACAGCTTTGCAGCCTTCTGAACCACTATGCGGCCACATATGAGATTAAATTTTAATAAAACTATGGCAAAAGAATATTCAGCCTGTGCAACGACTTCTTAGTGCCTGACGCGATGGCCTTTACAATGGTGGCCTTCTGTTCTTATATGATGGTCTTTCCACCTGGCTTGTTCATGTAGGCTGTGTTCCAGTACTCTCTGCACTTTGTGTGCTTTTCTCAACTTTTTCTTGTCGCCGTTAGGTGGCGTCACGTTTCAGTAGCATCTTCCATACATCTTCCAGACAGTTCAAAACGCATTTCGTTACATGACCTCGAAGCTGTCTCCTTAACTGCCTACGTAGACTGTCTTCGATGCTTTACAGCGCATAAGCTTGGTGAGTCATTGCGACGGGCTGAAAAGACAACTGCTGTTTCATTCCGATATCAAAAGTTTGCGAAGTTTCACATGTGCAGTGTCGGCTCGTTGTGTGTCAAGTGTCACGTAACATGTTCGCAATATTGATGTTTTCGGCAGCCCAGAATTGGAACACCCCCCATTGTCTTGAATTCGGCAAAACAGCAGTCGGCAACACTGCCAAGGGGGGTACCATCTGCGAGGGAGATAGCAAATTTTTCTTTCAATTCCAGTCATGCTTGCATTTTGGCTTGTCTGTTTTCAGCAATTGCCCTGGCCATTGCTCGTGATGGCAGCAGTGGAGGTGTCGTACGGCTAGGAGTGATCACCAAGGACGGAGTGGAGCGCATGGTTCTCACAGGAGAGGAGATTCCGCAGTTTTACCAGGGATGAGCTACCCCTTTTCTTTGGATCTGCTGCTCTCGTGGAGTTCAATAAACCTGTTGTGCTGGCCATCGTTTTGACTCCTGAGCAAGCATTTTTGCAAGCTTAAAATTTCCGGTTCAGAGTCACTCCTCGTCTTCACACCTACACTCACAGACAGCCCGGCCATTGAGTAAGAGTCATCCCAAAATAAAGATTTCTTTATCATTTTTCCCAGACAATTTGCATTACCAGAGGCTTTGTGTATGTGCAGACTTCACTTCTGTATTATTGTGCTAGGTAACGTGCAAATCCTATGCACAGCTGCCAATGTCCCATGGTGTGCTTTACAACCATCGTACAGACTCGTGTAAGGACCACACTTCTTTTTCAGAATTTTGACATGGAGCGGCCCTTGCACGGAACCAAACCTTTTAGTCATAATGGTGTCGGCGCAGCAGGCGACTTGTGCACAAACCGGATTCATTGCATTAGAGTGGAGCTCTTGCCATCTAGTAATGGCGTGCGGAAGTACGCAGCATGCAAAAATTTACCAACTTGTGTGTGGCATCGGGGCACCAAATGCGATTGCTTCTCCTGGAAATTTGTTTTTCCAAATTTTAAGCTGCCAAGTTGGGGGTGTGTCCCTTGCGCGAGTCTATACAGAACGCAAATCCTGTGTATGGAGCACTGGCGGCAAAACTACATCAGTGCAGACCCAGCCATCATGAGCAGTAATGTTGAGATAATCTGTCAACCTCAACTAGCAAACTTGTGCGTTCGCTTACCTCAGAAAACAGATCTGCAGACAGTATCAGCTTTCACCTCGCTTTAGCTGCATAACAGCTTGTGCTCCCTGACTGCATGGGTAATTTCATTGTATATATCTTATGGGACCATGGGAATACGTTTAAACGAACAAGATGAATAGTGCGAGTGTTGTGGTACATTCGGCTGGTCCCTACTGCGCTCCAACTCGAATTGCACCATTGCGGAGCGTGCTGTTGCGGTCAGTTGGTGTGTGGTAAGCAAGAGAACTACCGTATTTACTTGATTGTAACGCACACCTGTTTTTCGCAACCAAAAAAAGGAGAAAAAGCTCTTGATTGTATTGCGCACCTGTGTGCCGTGACCTCAAAAAAAAAGAGTCATTTAGAGTACCGCGCACCTCATTCTTTCGTACAGAAATACAACTTTCTCTCATTTGAAAAAAAAACAGATTTACTCCCAATGCTCTAAAGTTGCGATAAATAAGAAAAGTTGCAGTTTCGCCCGAAAGGCGAAGCATCGATTACGACAGCAAATTAGTGGACAGCTATACAAAAAGTAAGGATAGTAGTTTTATTGGCCATATGAACTTTTAAACTTTCACTTACTAGCTAAATTAACAAGCTTGGTGTCATGCGCACATAAGCAAACGTGAACACGTCTCGCTCAAAGACCGTGGAAACTCTTTATCAAAACGCTGGAGCGAGGGAATTGACCTTTGTGCAGCCTCTCGCCTCAACGCGAACTAAGCCACGAGAACACAGGGCAGTGCGCCTAGATGCGTAGACTTTTGTCTCCGCCGCAGATCGCTTTCAAGATAGGGACTGTGCGGCCGCGCCGTACGTAGCAGCCGCCGGTGTAGAACGTCTCTCCTGTTTGCGCCAGTCCCACATGCAAGTTTCGGGAACTCCGAATTCCTGTGATGCGGCCCGATTTCCGTCCATCTCCACACACGTGATCGCTTTCCTTTTAATTGCGGCATCGTGATGAACTTGGCATGTCATTGCAGTCGGTACTTCCATGCCGATAGGGCAAGCAGAAAACGGGAAGATGGACGGTGCACTAACTTAAGCCAAAGGGAGCATTGCCTAAGCACTCGTACTGCAGCACATGGAGAAAGCTACGGCAGCTTGGCTCGAAGCATGTGCGAGGCAGCCATTTTGAAATGCCAGGGGCAATATGGTAACGCAGATTTAGGGTTGTACTCGATTCTAACGCACACGCAATTTTTGGACCCGTATTATCGGAAAATAAGTGCACGTTAGATTCGAGTAAATACGGTATTCTCATGGTTTGCCGGCGCCAGTGCATCAGGCTTCTAGTTTGTAGGCCATGTGCAGACTTCTGTGCAGCACCACCAGATGGTGCAGCATTTCCAAAAAGAAGCGCGAGAGAGGAACCTGGATGCGTTTCTCAGCATTCACATGCACCAGCGCACCATAAATCTTTTTCAGTGATGCACAGGTTTTGCGGTAGTGCTGCTAGATGCCGCCAAATGTTATCGGGGAAGCACAAAAGAGAGTTCTGCTGCAGTACATGCCTAATACATAACCAGTTTCAGCAGTAGCAACACATTGTGTCACTATATTGATTTAATGCTAAATGCACTACCGTCGACATTCATGTGACGGGTTTTACGGATCTTTATTTGTATAGATTGCCTTGCGGCATGTTTGAATGAAATTTGACACATCTGAATACATTTGTCGCAATAGCACATAACCACCACATATATGCTCTGGCAGGTTGGCCAGAGAGAGAGAAACTTTAATGGTACAAAAATGCACCAGTGTGCTCCCCGCAGGGAGGTCTCGGTCATGGGTGGAGCCCTCATTCCAGGACCGCGTGAGCCGTAGCCACCCGGCATGCTCTTTTGACCTGATAAAGCTGATCCCTAGAGTTTACACGGGACAGAACAGCTTCCCACTATTTTTCGTTCAGGTGTAGGTTACACTGCACTGATTTTTTTAACTGGCATGCTCGTGCAGCATGGCCGGTTTATTGCAATCCACAACACCACCGCGGTTTGCAAGAATGGATGCACACCCAGTGGCAAAAATATAATTTAAAAAAAGCCATTGAATGTCGTGCCCTATTCCATTTGGAAATCTGTGTACTTTAGAGACACCGTACCTATCAGCTGACATTACATCTACATACAGTGCCCAGTGACTCAAACGCAATATTCTGAGAACATGGTGACCAGCGCTTGTTACACCACCGTTGGGTGTCGGGAAAACGGAGCTGATGCACTGTGGCATGCGAAGAGGGCAAGAACATTTATGAGGAATGGTGACTGCATTCGACACCCCATCGCTCGCCACTGGTGCAACAAGTGCCAGCAACCACCTGCTTGGAGTGTTGCTTTTGAATTGCTGAGCACTGTATTGGTTTTATGTTGCTATTTAATGTTTGATTACACAAAACACATGCCTGTGATGGCACTGCGCTGCGAGTCAACATTCAGTGTTACATAAGCCAGGTTGATGGAGCTTACTTTTATTTTTATTTTTTTATCTTTAGAGAATACTGCAGGCCCATGCAGGAGGGGCTACAGTACAATAGTAAAATCCAAGCAGGACAGTGATTACACACACACACACACACACAAAAACACAAGTACAACAATGTCATCACTTGAATACAAGGCCTACGAATGGAAAAGAAAATGGTCCAGTTCGTTCACGAAATCCGGGGACAGAAAAATACTTTGGGGAAGACAATTCCATTCCGATAATGTTCGTGGGAAAAAACTGTGCTTATATAAATTTGTTCTAGTAAACAACGGCGATAGAGAAAAATCATGTCTGTGGCATGTTCTCCTCGTTGAAATATGCTGGATGCAAGAAGGTAACGTAAATTTGGTTTTCCCAGAAAGACAATTGTAAGAAACATGATGCGATTAAATTTTCTGCATGCTTGCAACGTTTGCATATTATTTTGTTTCATTATAATGGAGGGACAATCTTGCTGTCAGTATTTTCCATAAGTGAATCTGACTGCATTATGCTGAACCAGTTCCCAGTTGGCTGACATCTTTTTTAGTGAAAGGGTCCCATATTATTGAGGCAAATTCTAATTTGGACCTAACGCAACTGTTATAAGCTGGAAGTTTGACTTTTATTATGCATATGACGTATAGCCATATAGTATCTGGCAATATACTGGCCCAGCAGGAGCAGCCACATCAAACCCAGATGTAGGCAAAGAAAGCGTCGCTTTAGATCCAGATAAAGCTATTCTTTGAATCTCTTGGTAAAATCTTGCCCTTTGCTACATGGATGGTGTAGGGCACACAAGTAATTGCCTATTGAGTAACGGTGCCTGAATAGTGAAATTTCCAAATTAAATGCAAATATTCAAGTAAAATGACTATTTAATCGAACATAGAATATTTTCTCATTTCTTACGCAACCTCAAATATTAAATTTGCATGAAGTCAGCACGGCAAAAAAGAAATGGGCTTGTACAGGTTGTCTCAACTATCCTGCACCAAGTCCTGAAAGAACAGATTATTATTCACAAGTAATAGCATGTGCATATTGTTTAGTGTCTTATTGAGAAACTGCAAAAAATGTTAAAATCCTTCACATCAAATTATGTAATCAAAAGCAATTATCTAACATTGTAATTGTTATTGTCAAGGTGTCAACTATGTGTTTTTAGAGGATCGTAAGACAAGTCACAATGAGGTGTTTCCAGCAAGGTACACATGTCATGTTTACTTTTTTTCAGCATGCAGAGACAGCCCATGACACGAAAAAAAAAAAGTTGGGAGGACGCTTAACCTTTGCCTTTAAGAGTGGAATGCGATAGCATTCAGAGACCCCCCGACTGCTTTTCATGCTTCCCGGCAAGTGTAGCTTGTGTAACGGTAACGTTTACCGGGAAACGCTGACGGCGAACGCTATGCACGAAGGCAAGCTCTCTCTTAGAAACGTAGCCTCTTGTGTGGGTTGATCTCCTGTTATCGTTTCGCACTTTTAATATATTTCAGTCTGAGAACGTGTATAAAAGATATGCGCTATGTGTTTTTTTTTTTTTTTTCATTACATTTGTTTGTGGGCTGCCTTTCTCAGAATTCTGAGGAACAACTGCGAAGAATGAAAGACAAGGTATGAGCAACTTCGGTGATAGAAGAGTGGTTGAGTACGCGTGGTTTAAAATGATCTTTACGGAAAAGACGGTCGACACCGGATGCAGTTCACCGGATTTTCTGCGACATGGGACCTATAATGCTATCGCATTAGTACCATGTGACTGCACCCCGTGTGCATGGGATAGCAGCACCATCAAACAGTCCCAATGGGAAAGCAAGTTGCTCAATTCACTCACCATTCAGGGCAGCACATTTCGTTGACTTTGATCTTGCCGGGAGCTGTTCACATGTTGTGGAAAGAACATGCGTGCTGCCATTACTGCAACTCGGCCCAGTAAAGGATAAACAGCTGGTTTTCGCTATGTGACAGCTTGATGGCACTGCAATCTCGTACACATCGGTGCACATTCACATGGTAGTTTTATCAGTTTGTGGGTTTTCTCTATTTGCTGGAAAAAGTAAACGAATGGTGTGTACACTGCTGGAAACAACTCACTTTGACTTGTCTTAATGATTCTCTAAACTGTTTCATTGACATCTTGGCAACTGAAACAATTAAAAAGTTAATTATTTTTCATTGAATAATTGGATGTCAAGGACAAAACATTACAGGCAATTTCTCAACAAGACTCTCAAGAATATGCACTTCATCTTATTCGCATAGAACGATCCGTGTTTATTTTAAAACTTGGCACATGATTGGCACGCCCTGTACATGGCACATGCATGTAATGCCGTACACAATTGCCTACATGTCTGGACAACCAACAAGCCTGTATGTGATAAACATCTGCTTTCAGTTATCTAGAGCACCATGGCATTTAGGGTAATGAAACAAGAGAACAGCCTTTTACCAAGTGAATGTAGTGTTCTCTTCACTGAAAGGAGAAAGGTGAGATGCCACAGCAACCACACATTGCTTTAAGGGATGCAAACATGCTGAAACTTGCCAAATATTAATGTTGAACAAATTCGCATAAAGTCTGCCTAAGGCAAGCCATTTTTTTTGAATGACCAGAAATTATTGAGCACAAGTTATCAGTCCCATGCATTTGCTGAGGAACTGGTGTCCCTACGCAACAGTGACAGCTATCCCCGCAGCAAAATCATTCGGAACAGTTGTCCCGTTGATCATTTTATCTTCCTGGAGACACAAAAAGTGCTTGTATCTCTTATATATTCAAAAGAACCAAATATTCGACAACTACAAATAGTGAATCAAGTAGCAGGGACTATTCAATTCATATTCAAAATTTAGAATATTCACACACCTCTACTGTTGAGCTAGCATGAGGAAGTGGGAAAGTGCTATAACCTGTAGCTTTAAAGACAGACCAAATGCCAATTCCTAGGGCCATTACACTTCATGTTTACTGATATGGTACTGTTTTTATTATTCCTTACATAAAGCTAACAAACTCTGCATCAAAATCAAAATTTTGAGCATGGTGTAATGTCCCTCCTGCCTCAAAGCAACACCTGAGTGTATTACCAGCAACAACGGTTCACACAACAAACCGTTTGGACAATAAAGTTCATCTACCCACCATGGTTGCTCATTGGCTATGGTGTTGGACTGCTGAGCACTAGGTCGCAGGATCGAATCCTGGCCACAGCTGCCGCATTTCGATGGGGGCGAAATGCTAAAACACCGTGTACTTAGATTTAGGTGCACGTTAAAGAACCCCAGGTGGTCAAAATTTCCGGAGTCCTCCACTACGGCGTGCCTCATAATCAGAAAGTGGTTTTGGCACATAAAGCCCCATAATTTTTAATAAAGTTCATCTCTTTCTCCCAAGTTTGTGTAAAATCCTGTACGTAACACAGCTCGAAGAATGAAGGGATCTGAGGGACTTGATTCTCTTTTAGTTAGGACTATATACAAAGCAGAAATTGTTCCATATAGTTGCATGTACCACACAGTGTTGTTACTGACTTGAGCAAGTTGGATCTGCTTCCATGTATGCCCAATACCAAGGTGTTCTTTTGTCTTGCTCGACCCTGCACAACTTTAACAACTGACCAAGTGCTATTTAGCTAACCTTTCTCAGTGCTGTTGGTTCATAGTCCTCAAATTTTCATATTAATTTTATGCACTGCGTTTTATCATACAATAGCAACCAATTTCAACTTTGTGTATTGCCAACTACATTTAACTAAACCAGAAATAATTAGTTGCGTGTATGAGTGTCTAGTCATTTTGCAAGTTTCACTGTTCGCACAGGTACAATCTCTCACTTTAACTTAGGAAATCACATTCTTAGTGAACACGCGTTTCCACCCAGCTGGAGTTAACACCGCTGAGTATCTGCATATATTTTCCATAAAACTTATTCGTCCTATCAACGTCGAAGGTCATCGTGGTTATCGGTGTATGGCTGCGTATCCTGTGCGCCGACCCCGCGCTTGTTTAGCGTCCGACGACCTGCACCACATTTCGCACCCGAAATGGCCGGGTATGACAACACGAGTTCACAGGTTGCGATGCGGCAGTCAATGTTTGCGCAGCGCGGGCACAAAAATTGTAGGTAGAGAAATCACTGTCGTCGACGACAGCTGCGCAGAAAGATCCATTCCGGTTGCGCGTGTCGCAATTCAGAAACGGCAGGGCAACAGTGCGCCGCTAATTACGAGCACAACACGTCGCAGGCTTTGTCGAGAGGCGAACTCTCTATCAGTTCTCTTATGTCGTCCACTTTCTCTGCGACTAAGTCCATGAACTCGGGCGCACCACTGCTCTTCACAATGATACGCGTAGGATGCACCGCGAAGTCGTCGTACCACAGTTCCAGCCGAAGAACGCCGCTCTTCATTTCGACGCTGAGCGCCAGGTCCATCCTCACGAACGTGTAGCTGCCGGCGGTCTGCAGTTTGCGGTTGACTAGGTTCGACGCATGCTTGCGTTCGGTCTCTTCGATCTGCTGTCGGCGCAGTACGTACGCCTTGAGTCGCTTCGGCAGCTTTGCCAGGGCTTCCTCCAGAGATGACCTCAGGATGTCTTCCCATACTGCCCACCCGATGGCCAGTGGCAGGCGGGTCGCCCGGATTCTGTCGTGCTTGTCGATCGTGCACTCGAACTCGTAGCCGCCCATGTCGCACTTTACCTCCAACACGCCGTCTGAAAATGCACGCAGTCTCAAGCCATGTACCCGTACCTCGGGGATATCCGGCTTCTTCAGCTGACTTGTGCTAGCCATGCCTGCGCTCGAGACGAGTAGACTCGTTTAAGATCAGCGCTGGGCGGACGTCGCAGGTATGTGCGCGAATGCGACAAGCAAACATGGCAGTACGAGTTGATTCATGACGATCATATCCGCTTTATAACATCCGCAAGTGCACTGCGACAGAGAAATGTAGGAGTGCCTGTGAATTTCACAAATTACTTGTTTCATTGTTTGTGCCCGAGGCGATTTGTTCTTTGGAACGGCTCCATGCGATGCATAGAGCTACCAGAGTTGAATAAAGTTATGATGCGATGGATGAATGGATAGCGGCTACACCTTTTGTGACGGGCGGCGGCTGGCGCCACCTAGCCTTTTACTCCCCCTCCTATTTATTTTTTTTTATATCCACTTCCCCTTAAACTTTAGTTTTCACTCCCCCCTCCCTCAAAATAAATATCTAAAATAGTATAGAAAACATTAGCTCCCCGATTTGTGGTATTATCTCTCCCTTGACTTCCTCCACCAATCCTCTAGCCTCCACTTCGTTGCTGCAAATTACAGTGTACTAGAACATCATAAGAAGCCAACAAACACTGACACTAAGAACAACATAGGGGAAATTACTTGTGCTTAATAAATGAAATAAAGAAAAGATAAATTAATAGAAATTAAAGTGGATGAAAAAACAGCTTGTCGCAGGTGGGAACGAACCCACAACCTTCGCATTTCTTTCGCAACCTTTGTTGACTTCTTATGATATGACTAATAAAAAATCGAGCCCCTCGGTTGCTCTGATTGCCACGGCGGAAGCAACTGATTGCTTCTGCCGATGAAAAGACTGTTCAAGAACAGCAGACGCTCAGGAGGTATCAAGTACGACGCCATTTTGAAAAGGCCGCATGACGACGATATTGTTTGTTGCTGTGATTAACACAACTCCGCGCAGTCCGTGTGCCTTTATTGTCAACTGCTGTTTTTTTTTAATTTCTATTCTACCAAAGTTATATTTATTTTACACTCTCGGGCCTTCTTTACTTGTACTTTGCAGTGTTCTTCCTGCGCTAGTTCATTTGACGTGGTTTGCCAAGTAAAGGAGAGGTGTATCGCACAGGCGTACCTGTAAAATACACCTTATTTCATGTCTCATTTTTCGGTTTATGCGTTTTTTATGGCGAATGGTGGGCGTTATTCACATTTGTACTAGTCAAGCACGTACCCAGGATCTTTTTTTCGGGGGGGGGGGGCGACCCAAGGTAACTTTTCTATGCAAATGAGGGGGGAGGGTACCTTTACTAGTACAAATGTGAATAACGCCCACCATTCATTCGCCATAAAAACGCGTAAACCCACAAAAAAGAAATGAAATAAGGTGTATTTTACAGGTATACGCCTGTGCGATACGCCTCTCCTTTAGTTGGCAAACAAAGAACCACGCCAAATGGACTTGCGCAGGAAAGAAGCGCAGGAACAACACTGCCAAGAACAAGTAAATAAGAGAAACTGTAAAATAAAGATTACTTTAGTAGAATAGAACTTTAACAACAGTAGTTGGAAACAAAGGCACACGGACCGCGCAGAGTTGTGTTACTCCGCCAGCCAATGACAGGAGCAAAAAAAAAAAAAAAAAAAATCGTCGTCATGCGGTCTTTTCAACATGACGTCGTACTTGATACCTCCGGAGCGTCTGCTGTTCTTCAAAAGTCTTTTCATCGGTGGAAACAATGAGGTGTGCAACAGACATGGACAAAATGTATCGACTCTGAGCATTTCACTATTCAAAAGTCTGCTGTGCAGTTCATGTCACTGCTGAACCCGTTTTACTCATGAAACTTCACTGCCAACTGAAGTGAAACTTCACAACAAATAGTTGTAGCGAAGCGAGCATGTTATTTCAGTTCAATAATGAATTAGGCATTCGCCATTCAACTATAATAGGCGAGGAGAAAGGTATAAAATTACACGCTAATAATTTTATTTTTGTAGTTACCGCCTTATTGGGGTAACAGAAGAGGTTTGAAGCACGAATTATTTGCAGCCTCGCGGAGGAGCAGTGGCTGGCGGCTATGAGGGCGCGGGCAGGGCCGGTATTTTGTAGCGATGCCTTTTCCGATTCTATGCTTTTTCAGGCTTTTCGCGCTTGGCCAGTGGTCAGAGCGACAGTCTACCCACATTATCAACGGGATCAGGCGGCCGTGTGTGGTGGATGATAAGAATACCATAGAATAAGGCATAAGGCATCCCTACAAAATAGCGGCCCAGGGCTTCATTGCAGACTTAAGAGGAAGCTTTAGCTCGGGTGCTCCTATCTAAATACATGTAAAAGGAGAATTCGTTTTCCTCAGCAACAACTGCACGAAATGTGACGAGGTGTGTTGCATTTAAAAGAAAAACCTAAACTAGTGACTGTTGGTTTCGAATTTTCGCTTTAATTATATGGTCAATTTTCATTAAAAATTATCAAAATAAAAAATTTTCAGAAAACGAGACTATCAAGTTTACAAATCGGCAACGAAAAATGATATAGCAATTCTGTGAATTGCATCTAGTAGTAGATTTAAAGCGGAGAAAAGTGATATGTTACATATGAATCTCAAAAAATTTAGCAATATGGAAATACACCTTTTGCAGAACCCTTGTAAACAACGTAACAAATTCACATAAGATGTAAAACGATATATCGAATTTGTCCGCTCTGAATGGTCTAATGGATGCTGTTTACAGAACCGCGACATCTGTTATTGACGCAGAGCTATGGATTTGTAAACTTCGTGCTTCCATTTATTTTCAAACTGTCGAATATTTGAAAATCTTTTTAACGAAATTCAGGCACTAATTCGAAATTCCTTTTCAAGCAGTCACTTGAATTTAACTGTGTCTCCCAAATGCAACAAATTTCATTAAAATCGGTCCAGGAGTTATCTCAGAAAAACGTTTTTGCGTTTTACGTGTATATGAATAGGCCGCCTCAGAGTTGGGCCCGAGCCAAAGCTTCCTCTTAAATTGTACCCCACCATAGCAGCGTTTTTTAAATTATCTCTGGAAGAAATATACAGAAATATATATTTGCAGAACAGTCACAGTTATTTTCGATCCCTCGTTTACTGCTCTGATAAGTTAAGAGCCACAACCGACTCTTATGGTTATTTGGGAAGTTACGTAACGATGCGTGGCCGCCAGTCGCGTACAACCGCGTATGGCACAGGAAGCTGCGACTCTGCACGTACTGCGCCCACCGCGGAAGGTTGGAAAAACACCTGCAACAAGCACAGCAGAGAAGTGGCAACGTTAAGCGGCTCGAATGATAACTGTAGAAGCGTTATTCAAAACACACGGAATTGATCCCCCGGGCCCCCCCTTGGGTACGTGCCTGGTACTAGTAAAAGTACCCCCCTCATTTGCATAGAAAAGTTGCCTTGGGTTTGCCCCCCCCCCCCCCCCCCCCGAAAAAAAAAATTCCTGGATACGTGCCTGTGCGGAGGCCAATTTGGCTACAGCATGCCTTGCAGTATTGGCTCGACCACTGTAGAGTTACTGTATGTGCTACCAAAGGTACCTTTGGTAGCATATACACTAACTCTAGACCACTGGAAAAGCTAGCGCCACCATCGGCGTGACGTGGCATGAGGGATCACGTGGACACAGCGGCCGCGCAGTGATGCCACGGCTGCTGATTTATCAGTAGATCTACTGATTTTTAAAATTTTCTGCTGATTCAGTGATAAAGCGCTTCAATCTACTGATGTTCTTGCTTTTCTACTGAAATGAAAGCAAAAGATGCTACTTTTTCATTACAGAGTTTATATTAATGTGATACCATAGAGTTTCTAAATAAATACTAATATGAAACTCTATGGGTTAGGCAGTGAATTTATGAAAGTGAGTGCACTACCGTTTCCCACAACTATGAAACCACGATCATCATCATCATCAACCTATTTTTTATGTGCACTGCAGCACGGAGGCCTCTCCCATCATCATCATCATCATCATCATCATCATCAGCCTGGTTACGCCCACTGCAGGGCAAAGGCCTCTCCCATACTTCTCCAACAACCCCGGTCATGTACTAGGCCTCTCCCAGCGATCGCCAATTACCCCTGTCTGGAAGATACTATATTATAAAGCTTTCAGGTACTAACTACCATCTGACGCTTTTGAATAGTCCATCGGAGGGCTTCACTGTTTTTAAATTCGTGCTTGACAGTGGTTCTCTGGATCCCCGGGTTTTTCAAAAGTATCGCCAAAAATCTCGGGGTCAATTTTTGTACTTTTTATTAGAAGCTACAATACTACAACAGAGTACTAATATAAGCGCTGAATTCGTGGGCTCATAAACTGAGTGCAAAAATTGAAATAAGAAATCTACGGATTTCTACTGATTTCTCGCGAAAAAAATCTACTACTATATTTTTTTTTTTATGTGTCGTGGCAACACTGCGGCCGCGTCGGCTGCTTCGGAAGCGCCGAAGCGTGCTGAAAACGAAAGGTTAAAGTCCCACCTGCGCCGCGGTTCTGATTATGTGGTGAGGCTTTATGGCTGTGACTCTATCCGAGTCTCGATCAGTTCTGATTAACGTGGGGACCAGGACGGCCTTAAATAACCCCTCACGATCTTGTGGTCGTCAATGTCTTCTTGGAAAACTTGGGGAACTTGTGGAAGCATCAGCGCTTTTTGTCAGGTTGTGAAGTCGACGAGCTCTTCCACTTCGTGTCTTCTCCTCTTAGTCCTCCCCTTAGTGTCTGCTCAGGGCATAAAGGGGCGACGCTTTTTTCGGGGAAGATGGGAATTATGTTGACGTGGGAACGCCAGCTTGAATCTTCACCACGCTTGAGACGTCGAAGTCAAGGCTTATCCTAACATACTTTTCTGGGATGAGGGAAATCATCTAGTCATGGGAACGCACGCCTGAACGTTTCTCACACTGGACAGCTCGACCAAAACAGCCTGCTAATGTGTAGGGTTGCTGTCCTTGAGGAATATATCCCTGGGAAGTGGGTTGGATTCTGCTCAGTATTGGAGAAACTTCAAGGATCTTTCTCATCATTGTAGGGTGGCACATATCTAGTGTCAAAGACATTCCTTCAAGAGCAGCACACACCTACCGGCGCGTACCGAGCAACTCAAGTTGGCGTCAGAGGTTCTTTGGAGAACAGCATGGACTGAGTGGCACATATATTCCGTACTCCAAGTCGACGTCAAAGAGTTTCTTCGAAAAGCGGTAACTATCCAGTCCCGCATCTACAGCGACTCATGCCCCCATGAAAGAGGTTCATTGAAGAGTATCATGCACGTATGCATTGCCACATACTCAGCAGCCTAAGTTGGTCCAAAGGTTCGTTTTGAACGCTTTCCTCAGCACTGCAGCTCAATGCACTACCATTTTGACTAGCCCAGTCACCTAGGTAGGCGGGAAAATGGTTGGATAGATAGATACAGAGCCCCCAGGAAGTGAGTGCAGCGCCCCGAGGCATTTTTAGCTGCGACAAAACAACATTTGTTAGCATATTAGAAAAAAGGTTCGGTGCCCTTCCACTCTGTGAAGAAGGATGACCAGCGAAGCTGTGTACGTGAGACCCTTAATGACGAACTGGACCTCCGCCGCGGGTCGGCCCGGTATTGCACAATCTGCGGGATCGGCCCAATGTATGGGGAGTGCTTAACGCCAGCTTCATCTCCGCCATGAGTCGGCCCGGCATTGCACTATCTTTGGGATCTTACCAATCTTAATTATTGACAACAATGAACGCGGGAGCACTGGCATGAGCGTGTTTGTGCGGTAGCGCCGAGGGGCACCAACAAGCCAGCTGTGGAAGACGACAATGCTGGAGCCAATCCTGATTATGATAGTTTTGTGTCTACACATGAACACGATCCTGGGGGACTTCATTACTTCTCTCCACCTTGCGGGTTTCCGCAGAACTACTATGTCAGATCCTGGGGGAACTATCCCTTAACAGCTTCGCTGTAAAAAAGTGCAGGCTACAGAATGTGCCCAACAGCAGTGAGAAATTTTGAGGCATCTTCTACTTCCTGTTGTAACACACTGCATGCAGTAATGATGCAATGATGAAAAACACGGAATACTTAAATGTGTTAATGTGACACTTTCATGTATGGCCGATCAAGCCTTTAACAGTACTGCGAGAGTGTCGACTGGTCAGGCCTTGCAACGGCGCAAAGCCATAACTCTTTCTGACCTCTCTTGATCTTGCTAATGTGGTTGCTTCGAGCCATTATAAGGCACCGACTGCCCAACAAGTGGCTGCTTGCGCAGCGCTGTTAAAGAATTAGTTGACTGCACATATTCTTTTTCACATTAGATTACAAAGATTTGGTGGTTAAGCACTTTTTTGATCAAGTTTCACAGCAAGACTGCATTTTTAAGTCTGTGTCATGCAATACGCCTTCTGGCACATTTGTGAAAGGACAAACCACACTTATTGCAGGCCTCACCATTGGAGAAGCCAGCCACCACATAAGCTACATTTACATGGACTCGACAAAGGCAGGTTGAGCCCGCTTATTGGGGCGAAAACTGGTCATCGGGTTCATGTAAACGCTAGCAGGTTGAGCTGAGCGAGCATCGAGCAGAGTCCAATCAACTGCAAGGGGTGGATTGACATGCCCAACCCACTAGGCAAGATGCATGTAAAATGGAGTTGGGTCTAGAAACCAGACTCCCGACTTGACCCACTTGTGTAAGGTTCATGTAAACTAACCTATATATGGAGAGATTCTTCTGCTACTCGGCAACTAAAGATGTTGAAAAACAAGATGAATAACTATGTCAATTGTTTTATCCAACACTATGGACCAAAACATGCATTTCTTCACTGAACTGTAGCGAAAACAAAGCAGCCACAAGGGCTTAATCCTCTTTCAAACTTATCAGGACATAAGTGCAGATCACTCTGCACGAGGCTCATAACTTAACTGTCATGGCACACCACCACAGGTTAGCAGATGTAACCAGTGATGCACAAAAGATCAAAGCTGAAGCGTTGGTGTTGAGTTAAAAAAATCTTTATTAAAGAAAAAACTCTGCCGCGCACATCCTATCCAAAAAGACGTTTGTGTGAGTATAAAAGCCTAGCTCGTCATTGTCTTGTGCATACTGCATCCGACGCAGTCAAAGAACTGCAGAGCAACACAGCCACTTATTCAAGCCGAGCCAGCATCTCGCTGCACGTCAGTGAGGACAACTTTTCAAGACACTTTGTTGCGGCAAATGTGCATGCCAGTCAAGCATCACAGTATGGAAAACTCGCATGCATAGCCCTTGATGCACTAGAAACCATTGTTTAGTAGTGTGCTGGCAAAGCGAGCTTATCAACAAAAGCAGAGCGGTGCAACTTTTTTTTTTTTTTTGCCTCAGTTGCGTGCTCTGCCCGTACACCTTGCAAGCATGAGCGACTTCAAATGCGGTGTAATGCAGTGTTACAAGCTCTAGTGTTGTTTCATTTCAGGCAATCAAAACAACCTTTCTGTAAAAAATATTTGCCGTTACGCTTGAGAAACTGAATAAAATACAGCTTGGACAGTTTACTGGCAATTGCCTTTACTTACTGAACAACTTTTCATTTGTGAAATCGACATTCTCATCCTAATCTTGTGCTTCAGAGACACTTGCACATGTCTAAATTTTGCACTAAAGGCAAGGACTGAATGTGCATAGTGATGCAAGTGTGAATTATTTGCGGCACTCCTTCTGCAAATTGCAGACCATCCGTGCAAATTAAGTCCCGATAAAAATTAGGTTGTTTACTTCAGGACTTTCAACATTGTTTCATAAAAAGAGATTTGCCCTTGCTTAAGCCACTAAGTGAATATAGCAAGCGCAGGTCAGCTACAATTGCTCGCACAGGCTATGGGTGCAACTTCCACGCTCAGCTTTCTATATTATGGCTGGTAATTAACTGTGTGTGTGCAAAACGTTATATATTGCTTTGAACTACCATTAAAACAAAAAGAATCCAGTAGACAGGACTCGTGGAAAAAATGTGAAGATAAAAATTATGTAACCAAGATCACAGACACAGCTTGCATTGCTGACTAAAGTGGAATGTATGCCCCCCCTAGGATGGATGTTTCAATCGTTAGCAAGATTCATCCTCCTGTCTTCCTGGGGCAAACCTCCAGAACAGGCAACTCATGTGTTCCTCAAGCGGCAACTGCTTGCAAACTCTGACAATCAGACAAAATCAACATCAACCTGTTCAGCTGACCAGCAAGACCTAAGATTGGGTCATAATGTGAAATTAGTCATGTTTAATTATTCTGAAACCAGGTAACTTGGCTCGCCTGCAACACTGTTTTAAAACTCTCTAGAGGCACCTGTCATTTTTTGTAGGCATCTACATCTGAGCACTAGGTAATCTGAGCCAATTTTCAATGCACCATCGGGGTTAAACGAAGTTTATAGTATTAAAGCAAAGCATTTTTAGAGGAAGAGCCTTTGCTTGGAAGAGCCTCAGTGTACATCCGCTTTAATGTCGCCACCAACATCCTTTGTTAGCAGCTGTCTCGGCAACACGGCCCCGTGACAATTTGGTGTTTTTCTCTTTTTCTTTTGCTTATTTGAAATTAGTTCTGGATCTGAATACCAACAACTATCTTACGCATGACAGGAGGCACAGCAAGGTCTAGAGCAATAACTTCATGGACCTAAAAAATAGCCGAAATGCCCCTTCAAAGTGCACTAATGAGCAACACTAAATTAGCATGGTCTGGTGAACTACTGTCTTTTCTCATTATTATGGAAGCAAATTAAAGTCCAGCATCTCATTTTCAGAAGTTTGCACTGCAATTTCAGCCATGGTAAGTTAGTATGACAGATCAGATTTCAAAGTATTTTCTCGTGGTTGCACCGTTTAGGTGCCGGAAATGTTCTTGAAAATTGCTGAGTAGAGGCTTTGGCTCATTTGAAGTGCAATGTGGTCCTTCTTTAACAAAAAATAATTTTAACTAAAAGTTTTTAACTAATTTTAACTAGGCCCGCGTAGATGCCATCAAAATCAATAGGTGCGAGAACCTCAAGGTGGCCAACGCCACTGGTTCTTTTTGTTGTTCCATCTTCTATGGCTTACCAAGCCTCTGTTCACAATAAGAGTGTCCGTTTCTCCATTGTAGGAGCATAACTCACTAATACAGCTTAACAGGATAGTTCCCTAGTTTTCCTTTAACAGCAACAACCACATGGGGATATGAAAATAATGCGAATTAATGAGTATGCCGACTCACTAACTTCTTTTGATGCAGCCACATCGGCTGATTTAGTAAAGTGGCGCACAGTAGAAGCGACAGTCCTGAAGGTAAACTGAAAACCCCCATGCCTCAAATGATAGCAGACATTCAAACAGTAAACGTTTGTTGAGTGTCCCAAGTGCTTGCACAAGAGTTCTCGCATGGAAGAACCGGACATATAATCAATATTGGCTCAGAAAGTCCGCTCCTCAGAAGGCAAGCAGTTGCTACTTTCACTTGCAAGCCAGGGCCAATTCAAACAAATGAATTGGAATGCAATGTGGGCTGCATACTTCTGCAGTACCAAAAGAAAAAAAAAAGAAGGAAGGAAAGACATTGTAACACACTTTATAACCACTGACCAAACTCGCTTTGGAAGCAGCACAAATATATCGCTAGGGTATTGCTATAACATACACACAGCCCCTAAATAACAATGAAAAAAAGCTTGGGGGGTGGGGGGACCTTGAATGAACACAATGTAGCCTACATACTCTATCTGCGTAAACGAAACTAAATGTAATCCGTTTGTTCAACAGACGGCATGAAATGTGTGCGCACCAAAGCTTAACAGCAGCAAGTGCTGGTAAAGGGGGTTGTATTCTGGAACGATCCCTGCTCGGCTATATTTTCACTTTCAAGTGATGCAACTCTCAAAAGGAATGCCTTCGTGTTTACCTGGTGCGTACCCCAAAATTGCCACGCTTGTGGCCATCGTGTGGAAACCGATGGAGATGGAGCAAATGTGAGAATTACGTGGGCAGGAAACACTATTGCTCAACGATTTTCTTTTCTTTATCGGTCAATTTAGCCACGCACTGCAAACTGAAAACGGTATCTCATTGAGCGATCGTTCCAGAAGGCGGATCCGAGTCTTGTACAGTGGGAAAAAACAACCACATGGAATAACAAAACGAACACATCTAAGGGAACATGACGTGAAAGAAAATAAGGGACAGCAGGAAACACTGAAAGGGGAGGCAAGATGGGTATTTTGTGCAATCAAGGTTGCACTGACTAGCCTGGCACTGAATTCCAGCAGGTTGCTAAAACTAACGTATGGCTCAAAAACACAAGAAATGTATGTGCAAACAACCTATACATGTAGGTAAACTAGTGACAATACAGCTGACTAATGTATACATAAAAAGTCCCACTTCTGCAATGCCAGTAGCCAGGGTTTTTCTTTTCCCTACCAGATTATCGAACAAAGCTCTGTTTTACCATGCTCCAACTGTTTTTTTCCCATGTTGATCGTCAAATTGCTGGGTTGCCACCCAAAAAAAGAGACAACACATGTCAACCAGATGACCCTGCAGGATGGCCAGAGTTGCAATTTGCTCCTCGCGAAGTGAAGACATGCGCACTGTAACTGCAACAGCAGAACGGTGCTTAATGACGACCAATTTAAGCTGCACATTCCAAAACACCATACCGCTGATTACCTTTCGCACTTGCTGCAAATCAGGCTAAATATCATTGTTGGCTGCCTCAATGCTGATGATGTCAGGTTCACCAAAACAATGAATGAAGCCGCTTTTATGAAAGACTCGTCCAGGTACAACCAATCTGGATGTAATTGGCAAGAACCTAGTTAGCTGCAAACATATATGAAATGGTGGTTTAATGGAAGTGTTCAGTAGCGTTTTGTTCTTTGTATCTGCTAAGTCACGCCTGGTTCTCAGAACTTCTGATAGCCTTCATTTCCCGGTTAAAGCATTACCATCGTGCACCAATTAGCGCTGGTAATACAAGCATGCATTCAGCTCTCATGCAATCTGGTGGTGCTAAAAGTAATGGTGGCAGTCACCACACGCAACTTTAGCGTTGGCACACAGATAGAAAGCCAAGAAGACTTTTTTTAGAACAATAACAACGGCATGTTCAAACTTCAACAGAAACGAAAACAAACCACAGCACGCTCCATCTGTCTCGAGACGGGCTTACAACACTAAGCAGCATATTGTCCGTGCTAGGCATATTGTTCTTGAGCTGTGAAATAAAGCAAGACGACTCCACTACATGCAACAAAAATAAAAGATTTGGGCAGCGGCAAATGTGTCCATCACCAGATCCGCTCGTTGAGCATCCAGTGGCAAGAACACAGCAGCTCACGAAATTTCCTTGCTGAACAAAAAAATCCATGCAAAAGCAGCACCTGGATTATAGATTCTGACCCCAATTTGAATGACGTTTTCTAAAACAGCTAAAGCACGTACTTCTCCCAAAGTGCATGGAACTGATGTCAACGAAGGCTTATATCAATTGGGGAGTTGGGGAGACTGACGTGACATTTTCAAAACGTCCAATTCTTAATTTGGCCAGTGCGGGCATCTGGCCCGTGCGCATTACCTCGGCGCCGATGGTGAGCACACTCAACATTCAATAAGTGTGCATCTTAGACACACAGCCATACATCACCTGTCAAAACAAAGTATGACAGCCAGCAAACGGAGAAGTGGATGCAGGACAACTGCTGCAAGTTTTCTTCAATGCGATCGAGCAAGCTCCTACTCAGTCTGACAATGGAATCCATAAAAGAGTAAACAGTAAAATTTCACTGGTGAAACACCGTTAGATCACCTCTTGACCCATGACAATCAATGCGGGGGGGGGGGGGGGGAGGCAAGAATGGTGCAACCACTTTACTCTGTATACTATTTTATCTCCACACTAGCCTTAACCCACATCAATTGCCACGTGCATCCCTAGAATTTAAGATCCGAATGCTCTAGCCTGCAAGCGTTTTCCAGCGCCTCAGCAATATGGAAGAAACAACTCGAGAAGACAAACTCGGTGCTGGCTAAAAAGCGGGCAACAGCAGTTGCACGCACAAGCTGCAGAGGACTGCCATCTGTGCCGGAATTTGTCATGGCAGCAGAGGCAGCAGCAGCAAGGTGTGCGCAAAAGTGTCCAGTGCTTGGAGGACGAGTGTGCCACCATCATCGGGTGGCCGAGCGATTGGCCGTGCTGTTGGCCTCGGGCTGACCCGACAGCGGCATGTCGCTGCCGTCTACGATCCTCCGGAAGAAATGGTCCTCGTCTTGAAAGACGTACGGCTGCCGGTTGTTCTCGTAGAGCAGGCCCAGGATAATGTTTAAAGCCGATACATCGTACCTGAGTGAGGAAAGTGCAACAAAGTGATTGGCAGGTGTATCTGTAAGCATTTAACCCCTCAAGTGCCGTGAGAATTAAAAAAAGAGTGTGAAAAATGCTTACTCTTCTTCTAAAATCTGCACTTACATCTGTTATTTAAAAAAAATTATGATATGAAGGATACTTATAGAGCTTTTCCTGGTCTTGCTGCAAAATATAGCAAAAGACATTGTGTATTATTTATTCATGTGGCGAAATTGCCAAGGTAGTTCAACCATTGTCATGACGAGTTAGCTTGTTATCGGCAATAGGGTTTAAAGGCCAACTGCAACAAAATTTTGGACAGTGTAAAGTGCGTAGTTGTAGACAGTGTAGACAGATAGAAAGACAGAACATTGAGAACTAGCGTGGCTTCCCGACATGGCCTTGGAAGTGAGGTGGCGCCCATGGCAGGCTGAAAATCTTGTAAGCCATGGTCTGAGATATGCATCACATCCGCTAACTGTCATCTGCTTAGGTGCTTTTTAAAGGGTGAAGAAAATTTGACTATTACCAGGCCTGCAGTTATTCCAAGATTGTTTTGAAGTACATATCATTTCTAATGAATTTAGCTTAAGTAAAAGTTTATTGCAGTTAACCTTTTGTTGTTTTCAAAGCAAACTGTGATAATGTGCATACAGTTAAACCTCGACATAATGAAGTCGGTAAAGATGGCAATATTGTTATATTAAAATTTCGTTATACTATTGAAACTTGATTTTTTAAAAATGCAATTAAGTACAGTTGTCGGTGAACTTATATTAAACGGAAGCGGCTACAAGATTTTCGAATTAACAGGCAGTTGAAAAGAACAAATTTGAATGAGAAAATAAATCTTTTATGTTGAACTCGAGAGTCGGCAACGAAAGATGTGGTTTCATGCCGTATCGACAATATCTTCACATCAGCGGTACAAAGCGAAGCCAGCCATGCCTTCGCGTCCATTCCTTACCTGCTGCTGATAGTGTTGCTCAGAGTAGGACGACCCTATCGTGAAAAGCGCCGGCAGTGGATAGTGAATGCTTCGTCTGCCTCTCGCATCAACGCATCTCCAAATCTCGAGGTTATGCAACCTCTATCACTAAACACGCTGGAAGACTGCACATGATGCATAAGTCATTGCACGCGTGGCAGGTTACCGTATTTAATCGAATCTAGGCCGACCCCCTAAATCCGAAGCCAACAACAGCAACAAAATATTACCTTGAATGTAGGCCGAACAAAAAAAGCGAGGACAGCGTTCACAAAATGCAAACAGCATTTATTGAATCTAAACGTGCAGAGCTCATTCAATGTCGTCGTCGCTGTGTTCCTTGTCACTGCCTCCTTCAAACAGTGCACCATCTTCAGTACCGTCAAGCGCATTAGATATGCTGCACTTCTTAAAGGCACGCACGATCAAAGTACCTGGGATGTCGTCCCACACTGCAGCTACCCAGCCCGCGAGCTGCAATAGCGATGCATGTTTGATGTGGCTCATTGCTGTTAGCATGTGGTCTTCGTCAGTCAACCAGTCCGTGTAATATTTCCGCAGACAATCCTTGAAAGGTTTGTTGATGCAGACATCAAGTGGCTGCAACTGGCCCGTCATGCTGCCCGGTATGACAGCGAGGTCCATGTTCGCTTGGGCGAGCGCAGCCTTCATGTTGTCGGTCAAGTGCCCATGGTAAGAACCGACGACAAGGAGTGAGTTCTTTGTCAAAAGGGCTCCTGGATGCTGTCACCACACAATCTTAACCCACTCTTCCACCATCGCACCCGTCATCCACCGATTCTCATTTGCCCGCACAATGACATTTCTTGGGAAAGTTTCTTGAGCAGGCAGTGTCTTCCTTTTAAATATTGACACGTGTACTTGTCTCTATCGGGCGACGCGTTTCACCGCCTAACAAACGTTATCACACAGCGCAGGACGCGCTTGCATATGTCGGAAGATTCTGGAAAGTTATCGATGGTTCCATCCGCTGTCCGTTGTCGCCGAAACTTGTGTAATCTGATTGCATGTATGCGCGACGCGAATGGCGTAGAACTTTGTGGAAGGCATGCGGGTCCCAGCGATTACTCTGGAACATTCAACGACTGATCTATAAAAGCCGACGTGCTTGACTCGCTGAGCAGATTTTCGCCGATCGCCGAGTGTGTTCGCCGCTACAGTTGTTCTTTGAGTGTAGCCTGTTTTTGAGGGCACAAGTTCGCCCAGTAAAATGCTCGTTTCGTTAATCACAGTTTTGCTGCCTTCTTAACCGTCACTACCATGTGACAATATCATATAAGGAGGGAGTTTATGTCCATCAGCTGTGCAGCACAGCATCACAGTTGTGCACTGCTTCTCATAGCTCGTAGAGCGCACCTTTACCTTCTTGGCACCCTTTTCATTCATGGTGTACACAGCCGTCTGCGGCGGTCGGCGTTGCCGATTTGCCTAAGGTTGTAGCCTGCCGCTTCTCTCTTTCGCAGCACGTAGCGCTGAAAAGCTATCAGCTTTTCTTCTAAATCACTTGGCAGCTTCTGGGTGATTGAAGTGCGACGTCGGAGGCTGAAGCTGAAGCGCTTCATGAATTTCTGAAGCCAGCCCCGGCTGGCTTTGAAATCCTTTGGCGTTAGGCCTCGCTCCCTTGAAAGTTCCCTAGCTTTCGCTTGGAGCACTTCTGTTGTCACTGGAAGGGCAGTTGCTCTCTGCGTCCGAACAAAGTCGGCCAAAACTATCGCCACTTCGTGGTGACCACCTTTCTTTGGTCTGCTAAATGCCATCCTCGCTGCGGCACACGCGAAAAGCTGCAGGCGTTGTCCCTTCCAACAACGGACGTTTTTCTCGTCGACGCCGAAGTCCCACCCGGCTTGAAGGTTCGACGATGCCTCTGCGGCTATCACAACTTTTCGCTTGAAAGCGGCACTGTAGTGGCATCTCCTGCTTGTTGCCATTGCAATAACACCACGCCGCACACCGGTACAGCCGACATGACACAGGTCAAAATGGCGACCTCGCTTGTGTACAATTGGCTACTGGCACGGCTAGTAGCGGCTGCGATACTGACTTTTCTAGATGGCGCTAGCTATGCACCATATTTAGCAGTTTCAATGAAAAACCGGAGCGTTTTTTAAATATCCTCGAATCTAAGCCGACCCTAGAGTTTGGAATATCATTATTTGAAAAAAAAACTATCGGCCTAGATTCGAATAAATACGGTACCTCTAAAAGAAGGCGTGCAGGATGCGTATGCATTCAGCCACGCTGATAGCCACGCGGAGCCATGGCCGCGCTAGAAAAGGAGACAGACGAATCTATCGTTTCGCAGGTCCCTTCGTTCTAGAGGCATTTGCTCTGCAGGCGCTAGACTGTATTCTGAAAGAACAGACATCTGTAAACAGGCAGTTGTTGGAATCCAGAGCTGTCTGTGTTCTCCTCATTCCTTTCCTCTGTTGTGCTGTTCAAATTCAAGATGATCAAGCCTGAATTCTGGTATTATCATATTAATTTCTTGACAGATGGCACATGATGCCTTGGCGAAGAAAAATGTTTCAGCTAAGAGAGTGATTGAGTGCCCTAATATACGATACCTGGAAGATGCCTAGCCATTCTGAGAACTTGCCACAACAATGATGACAACTATCGCCCGTGCCGCGACAGTTGTGAACGCCACATTGCCAATATTGTAATCCTTTAAAAGCTCTGGGCTATCCTCATGCAGGATAAGCACTCGAAAGCTTCAATAGCACAGTGTGATTATTATTGCGATAGCAATTATATGGTGTGGGGTTGCGTGACTCTCACGCCTCCCCTGAGATCTAGTTTTCCTGCAGGGCGGCTTCGCCCGCCACGTGGCCTGGCGCCCGTGGCGGTTGGAGTGGTACAAGCGCGGTGCGAGAGATGGCGCGAGCGTCGCGCCGCTGCGGGGTTACTCGGGCGTCGGGAGACAAGGCGCTCGGGCTGTTGGGTTCGAGACAGCAAGCGGGACGGCCGTGCCGCACGTGCAGCGACCCTCTTGCCCGGCAGGTCGGCGCACGGCGGGGACGTCTCCCGCGTGCGCGCCGACCCATGCTTCTGCGAGACCGCCTCACGTGGCCGCCTTCGAACGCGCCACGATTCGCGTTACCATACACGCGAAGGACCAGGCATTGGGATCCAGCATGGGGCGAACATATTCGCTCGCTTCCGGTCACGGTGAGTCGGACTTCTGGATTTGTCGCGCGCCCATCGGCATGTTTTGTGGGTAGCAACTCGGCTAGCAGGCACTGATCTATGAAAGGTGCAATAAATGCCCTTGTGATTGTTTGCACTACTGTGTTGTCGTTCCTTTGTCCCAAGAGCACGGATGTGAGAGACCCCTCATCTGGCTGCCCAACGTGGGACTCTTGGGGCATCGGACGATAGTTTTAACAGTTTTGCTTTGTTCAAGACCTTTGTTTGAACCGAAGCGTAGGCCTAGCGTGAATTTTGATCGCTAGCGTCGGCGGCGTGCTTTCTTGAGCGAGGTGATGGTGGCGGTAGTGTGTTTGAACATGTCAACATGCTAAGCCTTTTCGCAAGTGTTTTTTTTTTAATGGCATTCGTCGGTACGAGAGCCACGTGGTCTGCATCCTGGGAGAGCGAGGCTCAGCGCCCGCGGAGCAGTGGCAAGCCCGAAGCGAGTGAGTACGGAAGCCTCGTGGGTGGTCCGAATTTCTCATATAAATAGCTTCTCCTATCTCTTTGACTCTGATGAAGTCGCGGCTCTGGGAGCCGGGTGGCCGCGGGCCACGGGTGCCACTACGGGCTGGCTGGTATTGCGGCCTGGCACCGGGCGCTCCGACACCGTCTGGGACGGTGGGCGCCGTCAACTCGGATGCTTTGTGCACCGAGCGGAGTAGGACCACCTCACAGAGCTGACGTCTCCTCGCGGCTGCCTGTTTTGCGCTCATTTTGGGTGTTGCTTTTGGATGCCGGTTGTCAGGGTAGCGACGCTTTAGGCCTAAGGCTTTACGAAGCTGCCTGTCGCACGTGAAGGGACACAACCTGGTGGACCGTGGCGTTGAGGTGTTGCAATTCGCTTCCCTCATTCTATTTAGCCTCGCACGAATTGAAATTACTCGTTCGACTCAAGAAAGCGAGCTTTGTTCACGTGAACTTAGCATCTGAGTAGCTGCCCGATCTTTGCTAGCCGAGTTGAACATCGTACCACGCGGGCGATGCGCATGCAGAATTCCTCTCCCTTGCACTACTTTAGTGTTTGCCGAGTGTGTTGAGTGTACGCAGTGTGAACGGAGTCACCCCTGGTCTGCCGTCACCTGCACATCGTCTGCGCTGCTGCCCCGGACTACGATCAAGCCACCCCGGGCGATGGTGATGCTGTGGCCAGTTCGGCGCAGCGACTTCGGCGGCCTCCTGTATCCAGCTTCCAACCCTCGGCGGCGGACAAAAGAGCCGGCGGTCACCGACAGCTACTGCGGCTCTCGCCAGCAGGGCGCGTCGGCGCGAGCGACGCTTGCTCGTACCGACTACTGCATCGTCGTCTTCGGAGTCCGGGCCTGGAATCGTGCTGTCGAGTTGCAAAGCTGCTGCTGTGACCGGCGGACGCCAGCGGTGCACCCAAGGACAATGTCGGCTCGCATGTTATGGACAGCGTGCGGACATTTCTTCGGCGCGACCACTGTTTAATGTTCTACCTTGTTTGCAAAGCACAGTTTGATGTTAGACCGTGTCACATGTCTCGCCGGAATATGTAGTGATTTAAGGTTGGGGGGATGTGGGGTTGCGTGACTCACGCCTCCCCTGAGATCTAGTTTTCCTGCAGGGGGGCTTCGCCCGCCGCGTGGCCTGGCGCCCGCGGTGGTTGGAGTGGTACAAGCGCGGTGCGAGAGATGGCGTGAGCGTCGCGCCGCTGCAGGGTTACTCGGGCGTCGGGAGACAAGGCGCTCGGGCTGTTGGGTTCGAGACAGCAAGCGGGACGGTCGTGCCGCACGTGCAGCGACCCTCTTGCCCGGCGGGTCGGCGCACGGCGGGGACGTCTCCCGCGCGCGCCGACCCATGCTTCTGCGAGACCGCCTCGCGTGGCCGCCCTCGAACGCGCCACGATTCGCGTGACCATACACGCGAACGACCAGGCCTTGGGATCCAGCATGGGGCGAACATATTCGCTCGCTTCCGGTCGCGGTGAGTCGGACTTCTGGATTTGTCGCGCGCCCATCGGCATGTTTTGTGGATAGCAACTCGGCTAGCAGACACTGATCTATGAAAGGTGCAATAAATGCCCTTGTGATTGTTTGCACTACTGTGTTGTCGTTCCTTTGTCCCAAGAGCACGGGTGTGAGAGACCCCACAATGGACACTCCAAGTGAGTTTTTGTCATCGTCATTACCGTGGGGTTTCGCATATATTTAAGTATGTGTATGCTATATGCTTATCCCTGCCATATATGTGGGTTATATTGCTACACCATTCAATCACTAATATTGCTAATACTAGTTCTTAAGTCTTTGGCTAATTGGCTAAATTATTTGTCAGAAATTTGAGAATGGGCTGTCATTCTCATGAGAAATTTCATGAAACATAACAGTCACAGTGCGTGCCTTTTATCGTAAGTCTTCTCAGGCTATTAAATATTGAAGTCTAAAACTATATCAGTGCTAAAATCTGAAAGCAATGTAATTTCACTGGCTCAACTCTTAACGGGCAGCATAGTGGCACCTGTAACAATGTCATTATAGGCTCTACATGGCATATTAAACCTTTTAACGGCGCCAGAAGTTTTGGCACACCTGCCATGTCCATGTTAGTCGGACCCGCGTATAGTTAGAACACCGTCCGAGAAGTTCAAGAGCAATGCCACATCTTGCTATCGCAGTCAGTGCTTCTCACTTCAAGCGAAACTGCCAATTTTTTTTTTTTCTTTCGTTGATTGACAATGACTAGCCTTGGCTAGGCAGTGCGTCAGCCCTAAAATAAGTTATAGGGCATCGAAAAGTCCAAGCATGCTGTCGTAACTCAAATTCTACACTTACTCTGTTTTCTGGCACGCCAAACCCTCACTCTATGGAAAAGTAATCTTTTCGCTAACTCAAAGTGCTATTCTACTGATGTAGCTCACACGAAATGCTTTTTTCCAGTGCCCACTGCAGAAATCCTGCTGCTTTGACTTACCTATGGCATCCGGAGTACCGGTAGAGGGGTTTCTTGTCAAAGCGACAGCCCGTACTCTGGGCCCCCACGGGAGTGATGCAGTCTGCCACCAGGGCACACCGCACCCAGGGCAGCATCAGCCGACCCCGCACCTGCACACCACAAAAGTGCAACATTTCTATTGGTGTCAGAGGAGGACATAACATTTATTAAACCCGCAGGAACTAAGACCTCCAACCTGGGCCTCCTTGGTAGGCTCAAGCCTCCTGGCCCACCACATTTTTAACGCGCTGGAACAAGAACAGCCACCACAATCTTTCAAACTTTTGTAGGGGAGTGGTGCACTCCTCTCAGCTGCCGGTATGCTCGTTTGGAGGTAACTTTGAGAGAAATACGCGTTTGAAAGTGGAGGTCATAGTGAGGTGTCCTGTCCCCAGGCTTTACACCAGAAGGAGGCACCATAATGTACGGTTCAGAATTTAAATCTGACCACTCGGGATGCTCTAAAGTGCACCGGGACCTCAGCGCACAGGTCTTTATGAATTCCACATCTATCGGAATGCAGCTGTCACATCAGGGAATAAAAGCACCGACCTTGTGCACTGCCGGCATGCTCATGAAACGACATCCTAGCTACATCCTAGCTATCAGTTTAGGCCACAAGAATAAACTGACATGTACACACTCTTTGTTTCTTTCATACTTCATTCCTGGCTAATGCATCTGCTTCACCTAACTTGATGGCCCACCTGCACCCCTTGGCAATGCCATCAAGTGTTTACAGTTTCCACTTCAACTTTACTATATTGATGGTTTACCATACTTTCCCTTTTTGGCAGTGCCATTAAGCATTTTCAGTTTCCACTTCAACTTGACTATATTGATTGTTTACCATACTTTCCCTTTTGTGTGACATGAGCATGGACTGATAGTGATATCTTCGAAAGTGATCTAATGACAATTCAGCCTCAGGGTGACTTTGGAATTTATGTAAGAGAGTCTTTAGCTTCACAGAATGGCACCAACATCAAGGATATTACGAGCACCATTAACCCGACTAACGATAATGTTTTGCAATGGCTGGTGCTATTAAAGTGCCGGAACTGAGCACAGCTGCCTCGTAAGGCCTGCTCATGGGTTTTCACTTGAACGCGTTGCCTGGCCTTAAACAATCTGCGAGTGACCCAAGTCCCCGCGAGTGACCCAAGAGAAGGTGAGGGTAGAAGGGGAGTGTACCTGCGGTGAGTCGAACAGAAGAAGCACGGAGGGATCAACCATGCGCTGGAAGAAGAAGTGCTCGCGGGGCGCTCTAAGGAACTCAAACATGCCCAGGTGGGTCAGGGCCGAGGTGGGTTGTGGCTGGGAGGCCCAGGGCGCAGCCAACCCCTCGCGCAGTGCCCGGCCCACCACCCGGCGTGGGTCGGGTGCGCTCGTTAGCTGGTAGTCCGGCTCCACCCACAGCACGCCACCAGACTCGCGAACCAGCTCCTGTTTGTACATAATCGTGGCATGGACATACAGTCAAATCTTGATATAACGAATCACATGGAACTGCTGTAAATTGTTATTTTGAAATATCGTTGTAATGAAAAACTTGCGGTTGTATGCTAGTGGACAAACCTAGGAATGAATAATGGCGTACCTTGGCAGATGCATGTGCAGACAAGCATACTCTCAGATAAAACTGTTTCACTCACTTCGAAGCTGCTTTACTTGAAGAAATCTGTGATTTTCTTCAGGCGCGTGCAGCACGCACGACCGATTAGGAATGCGTCTACATCTTCCACTTTGTGCAATACCTCATCGGGTACATCATTGCACTGAGCGATGAAAATGCGGACTTTGTTCATGTGCACTAAAACATCAATGTTCGACACAGTCTCATCTTCTGTGTTCGGTGACCCAAAGTCACCTTCCATTGGGTCATCGTCGTCACTGGAGACGTCGCGAATGCAGTTAATCCCTCCGGTTATCAGGTCCGCCGGCATTAGTGCTACGCTGTCGCTCTCCACGTAGTCGTCGAAGGAAGAGACGGCGGGCGGCAGTTCTGCAACCTCGGTCCACAGGTCTCCTGGGTTGCTGTCGGTCACCTCTGGGTCATCGTCAAGTTGCACAGGCACTTTGACAAGCCCTGCTTCGTGCCAGCAGTTGCTAATAACAGACGTCTTCAGGTTTTACCAAGCTCCTGTGAGAATTTTTGCTGCTCACGAATATTGATTGCAGTCGGCTGCTTTAGGCGGAGGTTGATAATCAACCGCTTTACAAGGCGCTTATGAAATTTTGCTTTCAGACTCCTTATGATGCCCTGGTCTAGGGATTGCAGCAAGGACGTGTTGTTTGGGGGCAGAAACTGCAAGTGAACGTGAGTCAAGCAAACATTCACAATGTGAGCAGAGCAGTTGTCGACAACCAGTAGAATTCTTCTGTCATCCCTACTCATTTGGTCATTGAGTTTGATGAGCCACTCGTAAGAGAGTTCTCTGGTCATCCAGGCTCATTTGTTTGTGCGGTAGTCGTACGGTACTGATGATGTTTTTCATGCGGCGAGGCTTCGCGTACTTACCGATGACGAGCAGTTTAATTTTCTTTGTGCCTGTTGCATTGCAGCCGAGCAGGACTGTCACGCGAAGATGCGACTTCTTCCCTCCTTTGCACTGCTGCCCTTTGAAGTGCATCGTTCGGGCTGGCAAGAGCTGATAAAAATATGCGGTCTCATCCGCACTGAAAATATCGTCTTTAGAGTACGATTCAGCCACCTCTAGAAAACGATCATTGTGCCAGGAATCCACGCCTTCTCTGACAGCAGCCTTTTCCTCGCCCTAGACTACCTGCCAAGTTATTCCGTTCCTTTGGTGGAAACGAAAAAGTCAACCCGCACTGGCGTCGAAACCAGTTATTTTAGGTGCATCGGCAAATCTGTATTGGGCCAGACACGAGAACATTTTGCAGTCTGACATATTTGAACTATGTGAGAACAGCTTAGTCCACATTTTGAAGGTCCTTGAAGCGAGCTGCGATTCCCAGTGAAGCTTGACAATCTTGCTTCAGTCTTTCAAAATGGTCGCCACGGTCGATGGGGCAATGCCACGCTGTCTGAACACAACGATTTGCTTTCTCCCTGCGTCGATTTCCTGCAACACATCCAATTTGTCCTGCAGTAAAAACTGCTTTCGCTTCTTCTTGTTGTCATCGCTGGCTGCATTCATCACTGGATCTCGGGCGAACATTGCCAAACCTTTGTCATGAAGTTCTTGGTGAAGTTTGGGGTGAAGCTGTTGGCACTCGACATGGTGATGATGATAGCTACTGCACTTGCGGTTTCTGTTTCATGTGAGAGTCGCAGCGCTGTTACTTTTAGCTGACTTCGTAATACTGATATTCCTCAATTGTAAAGGGGAAAATAAACTATGTGCGTTATTCTAAAATATGCACTGTATTAAAATTCCTAGTTCTGAAATATTTTTACATTGGAAATATAGGCAATCTGGTGGGGATATTTAAAATATTCGTAAATTTGAGAAATTCGTTAACGTGGGGTTAGTAGTAACGAGATTTGACTGTACATACACCAAATTTTGCGCAGAAAGAATCCATTATACAGTATAACCTCATTCATACATTTTGGGGTAAAAGAAAATTGAAAAAATATGTACCAACTGGGAAAATGTATATGATTCAAAGACACTAAATAATTTGGAAGTAGCTCTCCGTGAACCAATGACAAAGGAAAAGAGGGATGGATAATGAGAAGAATCATAAGATACAGCTATAGAATGCTTTCTCACGACTTTGGCAAGGAGAGAAGCATTTAACTCATCACATTAACCTTGCAGAAGTATCATGAGATTACTGCACACAGAAAGACATGCCCAATAAGTGAATTAATTCTATCATATTCAAAATTATAGAAGGCAAATACTGACCTACGCGACAAACCTGGGAGTGGTGATGTGATACTTTCAAACACTTTTTTGATTACTACATGTTTCTTTTAATACAGCTGACTTTTATTATGGATTATTATAGTACATCATTGAAGAATCTAGTTTTTCATTCCATATACAGTAAAACCTCGTTGGCACAATCCTGCTCCGTATGATTTCTCGGTTCCAATGTTTGCAATTGAGAACACACACAAAAAAATGATGAAAT
This sequence comes from Dermacentor variabilis, assembly GCF_050947875.1. Taxonomy (NCBI): domain Eukaryota; kingdom Metazoa; phylum Arthropoda; class Arachnida; order Ixodida; family Ixodidae; genus Dermacentor; species Dermacentor variabilis. Next base: position 108,629,558 of record NC_134570.1, read on the forward strand.
ACAGTTACGCTTTCTTTTTCACTGCTTAATACGTTCTTGGAAAACATGATCTCTCGGCACCAATGTTCAGTGCATAAGCAAACTGTGACCATATGATACGTTTTCCAGCTGCTGGATTCTATGTGAACAAGAAACGGCACAAGGCGTGCGCAATCTAGAGACAGTTGCTAGGGCAGTTTTCTCGCAGTACTCGCCTGGCCCTGTCCAGCACCAGCACTCAATCAGTTTTATCTCCTGGTACCAGCAAATCTCGTGAGTCGCCACACATCACATTCACACCTATCGCCGCCAACTCTTTTGTGACAAGCATCCTCGCCTATCTGTTTTACAGCGCTTGTAACATAGCGCTGTTGGAAGGGATACTGCACGCTTTTAATAGGCGATTACCCAAACAAGGCTCCTTTACCTGCTGCAGGCAGCGTGATGTGAGTGCCATGTTTCACTCCCTCTGGCGGCATTGTATTGTGGTGGCGCTCACCAACTCGATTTCACTCGGTTTGACAACGCCATCTTAAAACACTACATGGTGGTGTTTAAAAGATGGCAACTATGACGTGTTTCCAGCTCCTGAATCGCTTCTGGTGCATGCAGCCAGCAATAGCATAGCTATTGAGATCTGTTTCCGTCATCTATAGAGAGCCGTCGCTGGAGCGTGGATTTGGAAAACACCTATAATAAAAGGACAACATGCGCCTTGGGCTGATTGGGCCCAAGCTCAACTGCAGTCGAGCTTGCAATATCTTTTAGTGACTTCAGGTCATACGCTTTCTTGGTTAGTATGCTCTTTCACAAAATTTTTTTCTGAGACATATGAATGAAGTTCTACTGTATTATGTAACGTGACAATGGTCCATTTGCTTGAGCTCTCACTGCTACAAGCTCTAGCAACTGATGTGGTCAAGTAGGATGCACTTATTGGCTACTTGTGCAGGTTCCACACAAGGCACACCACCTCGCTCATGCATAAGATCCTTTCAAATGTGCAGAGTTTTAACGAAGCACTGGAATGCCATCATCTCTGGCTGTTTATATGATGTCTTGAACAGTTCTGCCTCTGTGTAGCTTATGTGCTAAAGTTGTACGTCAATTTGGAAGTATGTCTGACATTTCACAAGCACTTAAATCTTACTGTCACTACATGTACTATAAATGGGAAAATGTTGGTGCTACATACTTACTAAAGGGGTCCTAAAACACTTTTCCAACTAATCATAGAATGACAACACTTTTCAATTATGTTGCCTCACGAACCTCCTACTGCAAGATTTTTTTGAATTGTTCAAACACAAGCGAAATTGGACATAGTTTTTCTCTCTTTTTTCATTTTTACTAGAGCGCTGGAAGTTACACAGGGGAGTAAGCAAGGGGGTGCAGGGAAGCAATTCCCTGCTGGCCCAGCCCAAAGGTTGAACGTGAGACAGCTTGTGGTGGCACCTCGTGACGGCCGCAGTATCTACACTACTCTTTTCAACCTCGAAGGCCTTGCACGGCAGATGCAGCAATGCACAACTGTCGTATTTAGAGCGGCAATGAAAAGATTCAATGTTTTTTCTGTCTTTTTGAGATTGCAGACATACTAGATATCTTCAATTGCTTTAAATCATCATCATCATCATCATTCTATTTTATGTCCACTGCAGGACGAAGGCCTCTCCCTGCGATCTCCAATTACCCGTGTCCTGCGACAACAGATTCCAACTAGTGCCCACAAATTTCCTAATTTCATCGCTTCACCTAGTCTTTTGCTGTCCTTGACTGTGTTTCCCTTCTCCTGGTACCCATTGTTTAACCTTAATGGTTCAACGGTTATCTAACCTGCGCATTACATGACCTGCCCAGCTCCATTTTTTTTCTCTTAATGTCAATCAGAATATTGGCTATACCCGTTTACTCTCTGATCCAAAGGGCTCTCTCTTTGTCTCTTAATGTTACGCCCCTTTTTGTCTTTACCACAAGTGAGCGATAACTGTATCACAGAGAATGTTCTCGCTATCACGAAATCAGCGAATAGCTGTTGTGGGGCCCAGCTGCTTGCGATGACGCCACATGACGACATTGCGGAAGTGACAGCAAGCAATTTTTAACCGATTTTGGCACATACAATAATATTTGGTTCAAATGTTCACAGAAGCCTTAATAACAAATCGGCAACATTTTATTATATGTTCAAAAAGTGTTTGAGGGTCCCTTTAAGGAGACTATGGGTAATCACTAGATAAGCCTGCATGGGCAGATAAATCTCGGGTAATTCTACATTTGTTTGATGCAAAGAGATGGATAACTACTTAAAAAGAAAAGATGAAAAGCAAAGAATCGTTTCTTTTTGAACTTTGCTGATAAGCAGCTGCCATCTTAGGAAGCCAGCAGTATGGTGCAGCATGTTCGCGTCAACACACAGCCCACTTAATACTGTGCTTCCAACAAGGTGCAAGATGTGAGGATTTATATATGAAACTTATGGACAGCAACTCTAAGTGAAACTATTTTAATGGGCAATTGCAGAACAAAAATTTAACGATATGGAGTGGCCTCAGAGATTGACAGAGTGATTCTAACCAACAGTAGGTTGAACACGGAATGTCGCTGTGGCAAACGTTTCAACAAGAAGACTTGTCTCCGTCAAGTCTCAAACAGGAGAAATATCTCAATCAAAACGTTGGCTACAGTGACATTCTGTGTGAAATCAGAGCTGATCACATCTAAGTCTCCGTCTTCCTGTGAATGTCTGCCTAGTTAAGACTGATTCTTCCTCACAAATGTATGCTCGAAATGCAGTAATTCAAAAGCGGATTAATGATTTCTTTTTGTCATTATCATCTGCTATGCAACTTGAGCCGGCACACATGTGTAACCTAGATGTAAAGGTGGAAATGCACTGTCTGTCTAGTGCAAGAGATTTTTTTTAAAAATCCCTTTACGTAAAAAAAAAAACACCTTATGTATGTGCGTGCACATGCATGCCATGTATACCACACACTTGCCAGTATACTACTTTTCCAGTTTTTATATAAGACAACTAAGTACACACGCCTTCTGGATAGATACAGCACACGGAATCAAGTCTTAGGACACAGCATAGGACCAGCTGCATTTCGCATTTATAGTGTTATTTATAGGAAACAAGGCATACCTGTAAAGCCACTTCGGTAAATGACAAATTGATATTTACAAGAGACAGGGACGGAACAAAGAAGGAATGTGCCTCACCTGAATTATGATTGGCCGGTAGGCATAAATTTTGAGGTTGCTCACATGAGGTGGGTAGAAGTCAAAGTTGAGTGTGCGCAAGGTGCAGTTGCTAGAGTTACACATGTTTTGTGCCTGCACAGAGGAAGAAAACAAGTGCCAACATGAGCAGCTTACACTATGGAAAAAAAAAGAACAGCAGCAATGAGGCAGCACGAAAGGCAAGAGAACAAGAAGAATGTTTGGTCTATTCATCAACAAATTACAACGGCTTGTTTAAAACAAGCACACAGAATAAAGAAAACATGACATAAAGCCTTTGGCACAGTCCTTGCTTTTTACTGAAATAGCAATTATATAGCCACTTGGGACACATTCACGCCATCTGCTTTGCAGCAGCCGTCATGCTCTTACAGGATTGACGATGCAATCTTGGCATGCATACGAAAGGTTAGAAGGTCTCCAGAGGCACGAGCAATGTGCAGTGTACTTGGCTGTAAAAACAACCTAGCCAAGAGGACGCACCATCGCGGTCCACTCAATCGGTGGAGACAACGATGTCGGGCAGCATTTTGCCTAATGCTGCATTTTGCCTAATTAGCATTATGCAGAGACACACTAGCATTCCAAGTCACTGTGTGCCTACCGCACGATGGTGCACACACTGTCCTGAGTGGAATGAACAGTAACCGTCAAGTTAAAGCTATCTAATCCTTTCAATAGGTACTGACAACATTGTCAAACATTGTCAGTTTTCCGTTGGTCTTGCCCTGTGCATCAACAAGGTTCAATGCCTACAGCATCACTGGTAGTGCTCATCATGCCAGTGTTAAGACACCTGGAAGCTGCCAGGACATAGTTCGTGCTCTGCGGCAGCAGCTAACTTGCATTATTGTTACAACACCATCCAAGGAGCAACGCTAGACCCTGCTATCCGCTTTCAATGCTTCGGCCCTACAGCAAAACTACCAGTTTTTCGTTCTCGCCCAAATGCACAGCTATATATATGTACATCATGTATGTACATACATACCCACCACAACAAACATGGCAAAAGCAATGATCAGCACAGGGGAAACAACATGGAGAGGATGAACCATGAGAAAATGCAAGTACTGACCACTGACTGCCAGTACGCAGACAGTGCCTGTGTTGTGCTGCTTATTCTTGTCGCTTACGCTGTCTGCCGGTACTGTTTTCCTTGCCTCGGTAAGAATGACCAACTCCCATAATTTCACGATTTAGAGTATGAACAGCAACAAGTGCACATGGCAGTAGTGTGATGACAGAAGGCAGGTTTCCTTCATCTTCAAGAGGTGATCTCCAGTGATGGAACAGGAGAAAAATGTTGAGTCATAAAACACCGTGCTGCTTTCACATAGTGAAAATATTCACTTGCACTGATGTCTGCAATCATGCACAGCTGTTTCTCACTCTTGCCAGAAATCTGCCATTTAAATGCTGTGCACCCAACAATACAGCTGCTTATGCTAACAAAACTACTGACGTCACTCCTACACAAACTAAAGAGTACATCAGAATCAACAATAAGTAATAGTGGAAAAACTGTGGGAAATACTGACTGTGAGCAGCTCAGCAGTGCCAAAGTCCAGAGCATAGACGACCACAGAGTGGTCAGGGAAGTGTGCCTGGCAGGCCTCGAGGAAGCCTGGCAGCCGTCCCAGCTGGTCGACACCCATGGCGGTGCCTACAACAGGTGGTAGTGGGCCACTCTCGTTAGCCATGAGGGCAGCTGAGGAGGGGCCCCCCTCTGAAGGCGTGGCTGGAGACAGCCCCAGGTGCAACAGGTACCGCTCGAGCTCCTGAGGATCACGCTGCTCAGGAACAACCTGAGTGCATACCAGACAAAAGAATTGACTCATTACTGACTGACGAAGCAGGGTACATCTCAATCATGAATATATAAGTGGGCAAGGACTTCCTTTGCATACACTGACACCTCAAAGGAAAAAGAAAAGGTAGAAGAGGGGCTGGAGAGACATATGCTGTGGACAACTGAACCTTTCATAGTTATGACCTTCCGTACACAAAGGTAAACCGGAGAATGAAAGTCAAACAAGTGCACAGCACGAGGGCTCAACATACAGCAGATAGCACCAATTGAAGGCCCAGCATTTGTCAGGCCCAGTTCCACAGATATGACCGATTCATTAAATCCAGCGGTTTCACTAGTTCAGAAATAAACAAGGGTCCCGAGTTATATGAGAAAGCACCTGCTGAAGTTGAACATCGAATCTGTTTTCAAATTGTGTTACTAAAACCGGTTACTAGAACATATCAAAGTAAAGCTCTCTTTGCCTCCTACTCCAACTTTATGGGTACTGGATGACGTTATTCCAATTACACAACTTGGGGCTTTGGGTGTGTGCCCAAATGGACAACTGGGGTCATTGGACATGTGTGATCAGGCATTTGTCACTGGGTATACATGCACACAGACAAACTTGGGCCACTGGTTACGTGCAACTTGGGTATATGAACCTTCTTGGCCAATCCCCCAGAATGGGTGTGCGTCACTGGGCAGGTGTCCAACGACACAAGAAATAGAGGCAACAAGTGAGGACGTCGACAACAGAAATTTGAAGAACTTGGCTCCAGAAAAGTGATGAAGTCTGTCTCAAAAGTAGCTGAGGTGGAGAAGGAAGTAAAGGGAACAAAATGAGACCAAAGAATCCAGTGAGTAAGGAATGCTGAGCTACATAGAAGTGAAGAAGGAGAAGTGAATGCATTTCAGTAAGCATCAAGAAGCTTCGATTATTACCAATTCTCATATATGCGTGGAATCAGTTGGTTTTTCTTAGATTGTATTAGAAACTTAAGACTACAATATTGTAACCTGCATCATTAGTTCTGATCTTGCACACAGCTCTCACCTTGAGGTTTTTGAGGTTGCTGAGCTGCCGGTGGGTCTCTGAGACGAGCCCGTCCAGGGCGGGTTTTGGGTCCCCATAGAGGCAAATGAGGGTGCTGGTCACCACAATGCAGGCCAGCAAAAGAAGGAAGCTCTTCGCCCGCATAAGGCTGCATCCGCAGGCGCTCGCCGCCTGACGCCAGCGCTCAGCTCCAGGGCACCAAATGATGTGTTCTTCCTAACTAGGCACCAGTACGTTGCAGGGGCTTCTGCCACTGCCCCTCAGCCGCACATCCTGCACATCCGGGCAGTCACCATCAGTCTGCTGCTCGAGGAAAAAAAGGAGGTCCCACACACTTGTTCATGGACACAAACAAACAGCGCTCCAGGCTCTGGTGAAACTTGGCTGCAACTCTGCCAAATACCTGTGCAATTTCTAGGCAAGGCATGCTGTCTCTGTTTCGGAGTTTTTCTGGGCATGCTACCACAGATTCTTTACGAGCAACATGAAACGTGCATTGCATTTTCAAATTTGTCAAGGAGAGCCAAATCGAACACACTACAGTGTCAAATATGATGCCTATGAGAAAGGATGCAATTACCCAAACTCCTGAAGGACGACTCTGCAATTTCAGGTGCCAAAACTCCTACATAGAAGAAAGAGGGTGATCCCACTACTACAGTTCCTTGTAAACGTATCGGTCTTATATATTCATCCTCAAATCAAGCATCTGCTGCTAGCTACACAAATGTACTGGGAAAGTCAAGCTAACAAGCCAAGGACAATGCTGACGACCGTGCACCTGGCGTTCTTTAGGCTGTTCTTATACTAAGACAGCGAACGCACCTTCGGTAAGTAAAAACCGAAAACAATGACGATGCTCCAACTGCCTTTCCTGCTATAGCCCGTTGTAGGCCGAGTGAGAAGAGAATATGACGCAGCTTGGTAACGAAGAAACAAGGATGACAGGGAAATTCACGAAGGCAAGGTGAACCTTACTTGGAGCGCTGAGGTCGCAGCTTTTCCAACGGGCACCGGTGCTAGTAGTTTAGGCGGCGCAACGCACGATTCGAGGAAAAGTGATATGGGCAGAGCGCCTGTTCAGCGCGACCGATACGACCGACCGGAACACCTGCTGAGCTCCGAGGTGTGCCGCCGACACACTTGAAAGAGCCGCTCCCCGCGCAGCTGCGCGCTCTCGTCCGCGCTAAAGACGCAAGGCACCCGCGCTCGCGCGCGGCCGCGCTCTGCCTTGCGGTCACAGTAACCGTCATTCGCTTGGCCCTACGAATTCTGGCGGTCTCCCAAATTCTTCCCGCAGCATGCCAGGCGCGATATTCAAGCCAATACGCGCTTTCGTAAACGCAGAAAGAAAAGCTTACATTCAGATCTCTGGAGCGGCGCCCTAGTTGTGAAGAGAAATTTTCTTCGCGCCTGGCCCTCGCTGTACTGTCCTCGGTTAGGTTATAAATAGCTGTTTTCTGCAACATCTGTCACCCTGCTAATCGGGTCCGAGGAGCTGGTGGCGCGCTCGGACAGTGATGCAAAGTATAAATAGAATCCGCGCTGCAAGCACCGTCCCTGCTCCAGAAATCCGGTTGCTCTAAACAGGGCACTACAGGGTTGAGAAGTTTCGTGACTGACGTTTTCGTGCTTCTATCCGTGCGCAGGGAAGCCACTGTAAGCCGTGGAATGTTTGAGCTACAATGAAGCTTTGGTCCAGATCCTAATCGACGTGTTTGCATGCATTTCCTGTCAGCGGAAGTAGGCGCGCGATCGAGGAACGAACGCCGAGGTCGATTGGCGTGCTTTTACGACACAGCTACACGACACATACTACTCACTCGAGGTCAAAGCTAGTGAAATTGTGCCATCGTATGCGCCAAGAAAATGGAAACATGGGCCGATGTTTGCGAAGTGATACGAAACATGAAAGTTGGTTGCGCCGAGAAACAAGCGACGCGTAGTTGGAAATCGAATGGCTCACGAGTCACCTTTCAGCGCGAACGAAGCAGACTGGTGGTCAGGAAATTCTGTCCGGACGCTTGAGGCCAGGATGCATCGGTTTAAAGGCGCCACGGCTGACTTGAGCACAAGTCCAACAACGCCAGAAGTCACGCCTTTTTCGCCAACGTGAAAATTTTACGAGCACGGGTTGCTCGACGCACCGGCAAGACACAAACCAGCGCCTCACAAAACGCCCACAAAGCGATCCCGCAGTTGGTGTCTCCCACAATAGGTGCCGCCACAACCGCGGCAGAAAGCGCCTCGGTGCTGTAAGCTGTTGCGCAGAAATATATGTGGCCTCCGAAATTACAAACATGTCGCGCGCAAGGTGACAGTCCTGGAGGCACCCACACAGTTTCTAACACGTTTCTAGGCAGGATGGTGACACGTCCGGTTGCGTCGCCATGTTGTGTCGAAACACGTAAGGGAGCGCTATTACGGACAGCGGAAAATTAGGTTCTGCGCTCGCTGACAGTTTTAAAATTTCTCACTTTCGGCGGTGAACTTCCGCAAACTACAGATCGGCACATTCCCGCACGGCACCCTGCTACACGCCATACACTCTAAGAACAGTTTACACCCTTTGGCTTGCCCCTTCTGCCACACAAAAATAATCGTCATCTGCCTTGATGCGTTTCCTTTCTTTATCGCTGCGAGCCCAGAACTTTCCAGTAACGAATGGCACGCGCGTTATCAGCATAGAACAGTTTACACCCTTTGGAGTGCCCCTTCTGATAACGCGCGTGCCGTTTGTCACTGGAAAGTTCCGGGCTTGCAGCGATAAAGAAAGGAAACGCATCAAGGCAGATGACGATTATTTTTGTGTGGCAGAAGGGGCAAGCCAAAGGGTGTAAACTCTTCTTAGAGTGTATATCGTGCGAGCTGCACTTACAAGTGTGCCTTCTCCTCTGCGCAATAATACATGCACTCTGAGAACAGTTTACACATTCACTCTAAGAACAGTTTACACCCTTTGGCTTGCCCCTTCTGCCACACAAAAATAATCGTCATCTGCCTTGATGCGTTTCCTTTCTTTATCGCTGCAAGCCCGGAACTTTCCAGTGACGAACGGCACGCGCGTTATCTGAAGGGGCACTCCAAAGGGTGTAAACTGTTCTATGCTGATAACGCGCGTGCCATTCGTAACTGGAAAGTTCTGGGCTCGCAGCGATAAAGAGAGGAAACGCATCAAGGCAGATGATTATTTTTGTGTGGCAGAAGGGGCAAGCCAAAGGGTGTAAACTGTTCTTAGAGTGTTTGGCGTGCCCCTTCTGCCACACAACGATAATCGTCATCTGCCTTGATGCGTTTCCTTTCTTTAACGCTGCGAGCCCGGAACTTTCCAGTAACGAACGGCACGCGCGTTATCAGCACAGAACAGTTTACACCCTTTGGAGTGCCCTAGGTGGGGTGATGAAATTAGAAAATTTGCAGATGCAAGTTGGAATCGGCTGGCGCAGTACATGGGTAATTGGAGATCGCAGGGAGAGGCTTTCCTCCTGCAGTGGACATAAAATAGGCTGATGTTAATAAAAAAAATAGGCTGCTGATTCTGATGATGAGTAAAACCAGATGAAAACAGCCCTGAAACCGAAATGTAGTTCAAGGCAGCTCGCTAACACATTAACCCGCCCGAAGGTACAGGACGCCATGCACACAAACATGAGAACATTGACAAAGCAAAGCTTAAGTTATAAGCTTTTCAACGCGATAGCGTTAACGATCGAGCCCGTGTGGCAGAACATCCGGCGTCCCACGTCGGCGTTGGACGTCGCTTCGACAAAAAAATTTCGAACCACGCATACCCAACAAATTATCTACCACCAAAGTTGCTCATATCTTGTCTTTCATTCTTTACGAAGTTATTCCTCGGAATTTCGAAAACGGCAGCCCACAAACAAACGTAATAAAAAAAAAAAACACCGACAGCGCATGTCCTTTTGTTAGTTCTCAGACTGAAATATTAAAAGTGCGAAACAGTAACCGGAGATCTATCCACGCATAAGACCGCATTTCTACCAGAAAGCTCACCTTCGTGCATAGCGTTCGCAGCCAGCGTTTCCCAGTAAACGTTAAGCTGCTGCCGGAAAGCATGATGATGAGAAGATGTGTTTATTGAGGGATGGCTCGAAGGCCCATAATGCGGAATAGGAAGAGGTGGGGGGAGGCCTATTCAGAGCCGTCCTAAGAGCCGCGCGTCCTTGGCGAAAGCCAAGAGCGAGTCTAGAATGACCCTGTCGGAATCCATCGAGCCAGTTGCCGGTCTAATCCACTCCTCGTAGAACGACACTCGCACCGCCCTCAGGTGGTGGCCCCGCTGCTGAGCGCGTCGCTGGCACTCCCAAAGCAGATGGGCTGCAGATGGCCGCGTGGCCATGTCACAGTCAGGGCACCTGTGTGGGGCCTAGGGTGCTTCTTGGTCCGCGGAGGCTGTGGGAGGGCCGGGTTCCTGCGATGGAAGGGAGTCAGGAGACGGAGATGGAGGCGTGTCTTTCCCGGCGTGGCCGGTACTACCGCCATCGCTCCAGCACATCCGGTGTGAGGACGAAGCCGGAACGGAGCCTATGCAGCAGCACGTGCCCCGATCGACCTAGGAAGACCCGCGGGAAGTGGGTCTGGGTCTGAGGGCACAGGTCGCACGGAGTTCCCTCTTGCGTCGGTTGGCTGCTGCTCTCAGAGCTCTGTCTGGGTCCTATATAAGGGGCTCCATTTGTCGTGCTGGTTGTGCTGGTTGTGAGGGTTTCTGTAAGATCCCGGGAGACGACGCGGTTGGAAAGAAGGGCGCGCGCCGCCTCGTGGGCTCTCTCATTTTCCTCGATGCCCTGGTGACCAGGGATCCAATGAAGTGTTGCAGTGACCCCGTGGGCCTCCGCACGCCTGAAGGCCTGCTTGACTAGGAGTACTTCCGATGATGCTGTGTGGCGTGACTTGCAGGCATGCAGCGCATACTGAAAGTCGGTGCATATATCGATGGGTTTTGCTTGCGTGCATGTGCTTGAAACTCTATCTAATGCCCAGACTATTGCGCGGAGTTCAAGTTCCGTTGGGTCGTCGGCATCAGCAGTTGTAAAGGTAGAATGTGTCGCACAAGAACCCACTACGTGGTAGGCGACTGCTTCCTCGCTGGTGCGTGGGTCGAATTAAAGCTGCGTCAGTGTACACTTGTTCATGGCTTGGCCGTGCGTCTGCCAATTTGTCCGCATGACGCGCAACGAATGCTGCCCGACGGTGCGCATGTTGGGCGCCCATGTTTCGGGGCGTTGGCGTAGTGTCGTCGACAGCAATGTCATGCCACGGTGAAATGTGGGATGGCAGTTGTGGTAAAGTTGATATATCCTTTCCCATGTAGGCGAGTAGAGTCCTGCCTTGTCTGGTGTGCTTCAGGCGTTCCTCGTGTCCTACCTTCGCTGCTTCGATGGTTGCACGGAGGGTAGGCTTTATCGCATAGCGATGTAGCTCCTCGACACGCGTGTGTTTCGGTAGCCCTGTGATAACAGGGAGAGCTGATCTGTGTAGTACCTCTAGCTGTGTCCAGTGCCGAGCAAGCAGGTCATAACAGTGTGCTCCGTATATCGCTCGGGATGTCAGAAAAGCACTAACAAGCTTTCGGCAGACGTCGGTGCCAGCACAGCCCATGCGGAAACATATTCGTTTTATAAGGTGCATAGTGTTGTGCCATGTCCGACGAATGTCTGCGAGGGACGCATCCACTGTGCCTAGCTGTGTGGTCAATGGGTATCCCGAAAACGCGCACTGATTTTTCCGATCGTTTCACCTCCGAGAGTGAGCGTGAGGGCTGCTTCGTCCTGCGTTGAACCTCTGATCACCACATAGGTTGTCTTCTCTGGAGACCGCCGCATGCCAGTTTGTGGCAGGTAGTGGTCAATAACGTCAAGTGCCGCCTCCAGGGTCTCCTGCTGGTCGTCAGTTGGTCGTGACGCAGTCCATAACATAATGTCATCTGCGTAAATTGTGAAGCCCAGTTCGGAAATAGCCTCCAGTCGCTCAGGCCTATCATAGTCAAATTAAAGAGGAGGGGTGAGAGCATGGAGCCTTGCGGGACTCCAGCCATGCATGGGTAAACCTTCCCGACGTCTCCGTCAACCCGCATGGAAAAAGCGCGATCTTGAAGGAAGGAACGCACGAAGTTTAGGGGGCGGCATGTGATTCCGTGTCTCTCAGCGGCCTCGATGATTGCCTCATGCGTCACAGTGTCAAAAGCTTTACGGAGCTCCATCGCCACGAGGATGCTCGGGTGGCGGTTTGCGCGACCGACCATCTTTAAACGCAGCGCACCTGCCCTCACATGTAGGAGGCTGTCATGAGTGCCAAGGTTTGGTCTAAACAGTGTCTGTGCTGGATGAAAGCGAGCCTCTTTTTCTAGAAAGTGAGATATGCGTGTCAGGCAGTGGCGTAGCCAGAAATTTCGTTGGGTGGGGGGGGGGGGGCGGCTCACGTTGCAACTCGGCCTCCTGCTCAAGAGAAAGCTTTAAATCCTGTGCTCCTATCTAAATACATGTAGAAGGGGAATTCATTTTTCTCGGCAACCTCTGCACCAAATTTGACGAGGTTTGTTGCATTTAAAATAAAAACTTACATTCTATTGACTGATGGTTTCGAATTTTTCATTTGCGCTGTCAATGCATCATTAAAAAGTGGCCAAAATCGCACATTTTCCTAAAACGAAACTATCAAGTTTAGAACCCTGTAGCTCAACAATGAAAAATGATATCATAATTCTGTGAGTTGCATCTAATAGTACATCTACAGCGGACAAAACTGATGTGTTACACATGAATCTAAAGAAAAATTGTATTATGGAAATACAGCTTTTGCGGAACCCTTGTACACAACGTAACCAATTCACGTAAGATACAAGTTGACATACCAAATTTGTCCGCTTTGACTGTTATAATAGGTGCTGTTTACAGAACCGCGATATCTCTTCTTGATGCAGAGCTATTAGATTGTAAACTTTGTGCTTCTATTTCTTTAGAACTTTCGAATTTCTCGAAATATTTTAAACAAAGTTCAAGGCCTACATCGAAATTCCACTTGCAAGAATTCCGCTTCCAAGAGACACTAGAATTTAACTTTCTCTCTTAATGCAACAAATTTTATTAAAAGCGATCCAGGGGTTATCTTAGAAAAGCGTCTCTGTGTTTTACATGTATTTGAATAGGCCGCGTTTAAGTTGGGCCCGAGCTAAAGCTTCCTCTTAAACAATTTGTCGAGGGATCAAATACATGAATAATATTTGCATTGCCACTGCCACAGATGCTGCAAACGAATTCTTGAACGCTACGCACTGCCAAAACAAGTAAAATATGTATTTTTTCATAAAAGAATATACTCGTATGTCTCAAATATTTTGCCCTAAATTACTGATATCAATGCTTCTATGTTTTTTGTCTATTTAATAAGTAAAGAAAACATCACACGAAGTTTAGAACTATATCAGTTCGAAACTAGCAAAGCAGGCCGCTGATATGAAAAATGTAAAGGCTATGAAAGTAACAAGTTGAGGACAAACATGTTAATGAAACTTTGTCATTCAAGAACCGTGTTTACATTCTTGTACATATGCAACGGGCAGTGAAAAACCTCAATGACGCTGTCATTTGTTCCAATGTATTACGCAGGAGCAGCTGTCACCGGTCGTGTATCGTGAGTAATTGCACCGAAATTATAGTCGCAACAGAGAGCACGTATAAAAAGCAGGAGTTCTGCAAAATGTACCAGGGCGAGTCAAATGAAAATGACCCAATGCGAATATATGACAAACGGGGTACATTATTTAAAAGTAGTCTCCATGAGCATTTAGGCGGTTGTGCCATTGACTAACGAGTCGCATGATTCCCGTCTCATAAAACTCCTTGGGCTGCTGCTTCAAAAAGTTTGCAACTGACTCTTTCACGTCATCGTCCCACACGAATCTGGTTCCCCTGCGCTGTTTTTTCGGTTGCCCCAAAATGTGGAAGTCGCAAGGCAATAGGTCTGAGCTGCATGGCGGATGTTTCAGCGTTTCACACTTGAAATTTGCAAGTTTTGTGTTAACCACATCAGCGACGTAGGGACGGGCATTGTCGTGGAGAAAAATGGCTCCATTACTGAATTTTCCACGTCATTTGTTCTTGATTGCGACACGCAGCCGTTCCGGCGTTTCACAATACCGGAATCGATTGATAGTTGCTCAAGATTTAGCACATTCTATCAGTAATGGCCCCTGACGATCGAAAAACAAAAAAAGTCGGCAACACCTTTCCGGTGAAAATGACGGCCTTTGCTTTCTTTGGGCGTGGTGAATTCGAATGTTTCCACTGTAAGCTTTGCCGTCGTGTGTCAGGCTCGTAGCAGTGGCACCATGGTTCGTCCCCGATCAGAATTGCAGACAAGAAGTCGTCACCCTCATTGTGATACCAGATTAGATGAGTCAAAGCGGCGCCGAACTTCTCCGTGTTCTGGCGGTGGTTCAAAATCTTGGGCATTGATTGTGCACACAAGAGCCGATAATCGAGATGTTCATGAATTACGGCATGAATGGAACCGTAACTGATGTTCACACGCTCTGCAAGTTCATCGATGCTTATCCTCCGTTCTTATCTCATCAGCTCATCAACCTTTGCAATTTTGTTGGGGGTGACAGCACGATGGCTTTGGCCCGGTCTTGGGTCGTCTTTGCAACTTTCACGTCCTTCCCTGAACCGCTTGCTCCAACGCTTCACAGTCTATGAAATGCAATGTTCAACGTACACGGCAGCCATACGGCGACTAATTTCTTTTTGGGAAATACCTTCAGCTGTCAAAAACTTCACGGTAACACGCTATTCAACTTTTGGAGTATGACTTATGTCCCGCAGCCATGCTCAACCCAGTGTATGAGAGCATTAAAGAACCTTTATCCTCACACCTGCGTATCACTTTTGTAAATGAGAGATGCCTCTCTGCTACGCGCATGCCTCGCAGATGATGAACCGAACCATTATTGCGCGGGGTGGGTTGCTCACTTTCATTTGACTCTCCCTCGTACATTAGAAAGGCGAAGATACAATTGGATATACAAATGCGAAGATACAGCTTTATAAAGGTAAAAAAGCGTCAATTCAAGCAAAGTTCACGGCACGTATACACAAAACCTCGCAACAAGATACTTAAATATACGTATAAGCCCCCAATAAATCTATCTATCTAAGAAAAAGTCACTGCATATAATGCGTCAAACAAGGCAAATAAACATGTTGCGCAATCACAGATTCACAGAATCCTAGATCTCGCTCCCATTCCATTCATTCTCCCCGATGTACAGCGCACGACGCGCTTGCTCCCCGCTTTTCTCCTTTGAGCACACAAGACTGAGTCACCATCGTCGGCTCACCCATTCAACCCTCCCCCCCGCTCCACGCTTTCACTCGCACATACAGCAAGCGGCGCTCGGTGACGATGTTATCGTCCTTGGACTTTATACGAAACATGAGGGCGACGGCGACGGCAGGAATGCGCCTGGCGTGTCCATATAATTGCTATCGCAATAATATAATAAGAGTATCCGGCAACTGAAGCGTCCCGTGGCCCATTACTTTCCGCAAAAGAAGTAACAAAATCGAACTTTCATCATGCGACAATTCACTGCGCCACAACAATGTATATATATATATTTTCCTTTTGTGGGGGCGGGGGCACTGAAATGAAGATACGCAAAGGAAAGTATGTTGGCTGCAATCGAATGCCTACTTTGGGCACCTAATGTGGCTACCGAAGGAATATCGAAGAAAACGTGAAACGCTTGGTCCACCGAGAACCATACGCATACTGCTCGGTGTCCTACACCGGCGAGACAAGACTTAACGGAGAGGTTGCGCTCAAGCGAACGCGGTGAAATCCGTCGAGTCCCCACAGTGGTAGCGGCGAGCGACCATTGTTTTTTTGTCTCATCTGCTTGCCAGAAAGCGTCCAAAACTCTGCCAGGTGAAAATCCACTCGGCCAGAGGAAATCGAACGAGCACCGAAGTGCGCCGCGCGGTGGCGGAGAAGAAGAAAAAAAAATGAAGAGGCGCAATGTGTGCGTGCGAATAAAAGTCAAAGCAGAAAAAATAAATAAGAACGTAGTTACCTTGGCTGGCTTTAGTGTCTTGACATGGATACTTTGGCGTAGGTGAAAAAAGAAATGTTGCTATTTTTTATGTGACATGACGGCACAAATGATCAACCACAACGCTTCGTCTCTTCTCAACTTGTCTGATAGTGTTTGACAGTGTGCTGTAAGACTTTAGAAAAGTCAATGCACCTTTGTCGTCAAATGTTTATAACAGCATTAAACCCACAACGTTCCGCAATTGAAAATCTAAAGCACAACTTTGGAAATGTCAATACACCTTTCACATCAAAAGTTTATGAGATTGATACCTATAAAGTTTCGGAATTGTCATCCATGCGCTCCGCAGATTCCGCGGCCTCCGCGAGGTTCCGCGGCGAGCCCGTTCGCTATCAAAACACCCTTGAAACTTCGTGCTCGTATGGCGCTGCTTGCGTTATGCGACTCCCGGTACATGGGCGTAGCCGCGAAATCCAGCCCGAGTTCACAATGTTTGCAGGGAAATGTTTTTTCGAGCGTGAAAAAGACCATTCTAGACAACATCCAGAATGATTTCAGGCGTCGGGAGTTGCTTTGGTCGGCGGTGCATGGACAGCACGAAAAAATTTCGGGGGGGGGGAGGTAAAGGGCTGAAGCCCCATAAGCCCCATAAACCCCATTTTTGATGCAAAAGCATCAAACGGCCCATTGAGCCAGAAATCCGGCGTCTGTAGTCTGCAGCAGTGAAACGGCACCTAAAAGTTGCATTGGCTGCGACGTCACGTCACGAGCACGCCTGGACGAAGCAGAGCGGGCGAAAGAGCGCAGATTTTTGGGTTAGTTGGTTCGTTGCATCAATTGAAGTCATAGCGCTGGATTGACACGGGCAATAGAGACGACAGGACACCTTGTCGTCTTTCGCTCACGTCCTGTCGTCTTCCTTGTCCGTGTCAATCCAGCGCTATGACTTCAATTGATGGGCGAAAGAGACACCTGCAGGGGCGCTAGCGCCCCAGGCGTTGCGTGAGGGGAGAGGGCATCACCGCGACGCCACGTCACCCTCGCTCTCGGAAGCTGGCGCGCAGTGTCCTAACCAGCACCACAGACTGCTGTTGCTTGCTGGCTCGGGAAGCACGTATACCGCTATGGTACATTACTTGCCGCGCAAAGCGCCAAGGACCGCTCAGCGGCGTTCAATCGGACATTAGAGAGTTTTAGTTTAGGGGACGCAAGCGCCTTACGTACGCAGGAACTAGGGGCCACGGTACTGCGCATGCGCAGAGCCAGACGTAGGGGTCTGCGCATGCGCAGTAGCGTAGCCCCTAGCTCTTGCGTACGCAAGCCGCTTGCGTCCCCTAAACTAAAACTCTCTATTAATGCTTTCGCATTCACAACTCGTAAGAAGTGCTTAGGTGCCCACGGATTTT